>NC_079444.1:23980187-24030187 GCF_903798145.1 Danio aesculapii
TTTATTTACATTTATAGATATAAAAATGTCTAATATATATTAGTGTAAAACCCAAAACAAGGTGTTTTGATTATGTCTTAAACAATAACTAAGATTATTTTGGATAATGAGAGCATTTAAAAAAAAAAGCACTTTAATCCAAAAAGACTGAACAAAAGGTCATTCCCAAAATAAGTGAGCAAGTAGAAAGGGAAAAGGTACATCAGTGTCACTTTTAAAATGTGTGCATAAACAGCTTGACAGAAATAAAATATTTTATAATCATATAAATAATTTTATAATTATTTAACAAAATAGTTCTTTAACTTAATTTGTTGAGATACCTTTAGGGTGTCAGGATCAATGATTATTTTAACAATTATTATATTTACAATAATTATTTTATTACAAGTCTGTAAGACTTATTTGAGTTAATATTTAGGTTAAAATGTATCATTTAAATTGTTCATGGAGCTGAATGCAGTAAATAGTCTGTAAAAAAATTTACCTTTGCAAACAATCTAGCCTTTATAATTAAACTTAACAAAAGATGATACTGCAGTAAAATATTTGTAGTCTTTTAATAAGCATGATTTACACAAGAAAGAGATGGTATAAAAAATTAATTGTTTGTTTTGAAATTTGTGAGACGGAATTTGTCAAATAATAAACGCAAAACACACATGGTTATTGTCATGCGGTGAACTCAGCCAATTATTTAATATCGGTGTCATCATTGCAGCTCCTGCACTCACTCTTCAGATGCTGCACCAGCTGAATCAATCGTCTGATCATGGAGCGCTGTCGCGGTACTTTGATTCCACATGTGACAGTCACGTTGCGTCTGCGCAGCGACAAGCCGGACAAAATTTATAACCGGCATGCACCGCTTTAAGACTTTAGATGAAGATGAAGTCGAACGCACCTAAAATTGACACATACATTTGTAGTTCCGCCCTCTTTAGAAAAGTGGGCTAGCAGCACAATCAGATTTAAATTTAACATGACAGTCACCAAAATGGCACAATAAGCATCAAAGCCTAAAAGAGGCAGTTTGAAAGAGTTATTAAACGTTATTTGTGTGCTGAAACTTACATACACACTCTAGGGACATCAGAGACTTGTTTTACATCTTGTAAAAAGAGGCATAATAGGCCCCCTTTAATATTTGATTGCAAATTCCACTTGGTTTTTCGTTAATGCAATGAATTCATACATTAATAAGTGTGGCTAAAATGTTAGTGCTGCTGTCACATCTGCATAACAGAAAAAAGTAACATTTCAATCTACATTATGTAAAACTTTAATAATGTGTTACATCAAGTCTCAGATCAAGATATATCCCGCCATGTCTCGCGTTTAGAATGATTAAACTGCAGTTTTAGGTCTATTCTGTATTCTCTTTCTGTGTATGACCTTGGTCTGCCTTTACATGCTGCTAGGGCTCTCACAGACGAAGCAGCCCCATAAATGAGCATGCCGAAGGAATCTAATGAGCCGCCTAAATGAGCTTTGGATCCCACTTTAAAGAACGTCAGCTTTGAAACGCCACTGGACCACTTCAAGTGTAAATGACAAAAAGATGTGATGTGGAAAAATTGACAAGACATGCCTAAAATATCTGAGGAATGTGATTAAACAAATTTGCGAGATACATCTCTTTGGGGCTTGACATTTCAAAACATGTAAAAGCAAAACATTGGTTTTACAAATCAAAACCACATCATAAATCATCACGCGTGCACAAATTCATGCCTGTACAGTACATTCCGAGGGTGTAAATATGGTACCTTGTGAAAGTCAAATCTGATTAACTCAGCAGATAACAGTTATGTCACATTAGGTTATGATATTGCACCATCTGATATGTACAAATTTAATGAAGTGTCTGCATGAATGTGCAACAACAATACATTCCAGAGGTGTGTTTCCCAAACAATGTTACAATGTTCTTACTATTGTAAGATGTATCATTTGTGAAATAAACTATGTCAAACGCACTCTAGATCTTCTCCAAGACATTCCTTTGCTCCCCCCTTTAAATTTCCCCTCCACAAAAGAACATATTTGCTTAAGCAGAGAGCTGTTGAAAAAGGGGGACTTGATTTGAGCATGTGCCATGAAAGACCCTCAAGTATGGCATGTCCACCCACTGAGTGTCAGCGACCAGTCATGAATCTATGGAACTCAAATGCACATTACAGCTCAATTAAACCCAGCTGTCATTCAACCCAGGCTAACGCCAAAGAGCCGAATATGCGAACACGTGATCCCTAAACGGAGTTCCAGAAGCTCATAGGGAGTTCATGGAGATGCACTAAGGCCCCTGTTTACTCTCGCATGGGCGCTTCTCAATACACGCCAACACTCTTGCCCTCCGTTGGCCTGGAAACCTCCTCACGTGCATCAGGATTTCTGGAGGGAATCCATCAATGGTTGAAGGACTCCAGCAATGCGAGACTTCAAAGCTCTGGAAATGAGCATGGGAATTTGAATGTGAACGTTGACTGAAAAAGGGTGCCATTTTAATGCAAAGCGAATCTAGAATCTAGCTCGATGTAAAATGACAAACAGCTAAAAGGCTGTATTTTAGCTGGTCAAGTAACACTTTCCTGTGCCCGAGAGCGATGAAATACAGATGAAATAATAAAAAAGAATATCACAGAATTTGGAATATTGTGGATGAATAAAGGTAACACTTTACAACAAGGTTGTATTAGTTAATGTTAGTTAGTTCATTTACTAACATATAAGGAACAATAACAAATAATGAGCAATACATTTATTACAGTATTTATTCATATTTGATAACGTTAGTTAAAGGGCACCTACTTTTACCCCTTTTACAAGATGTAAGATAAGACTTTGGTGTCACCAGAATTTATTATATAACGTAGAATCTCCCCATTTTAGTGTCTTGAGTACAGTGTAACTGTACTCACTGCTCCAACCTGCTTGTCTGCTTCTCATGCTTTACGTTAGATAAACAGCAGTCAGTGATATAAACAGACACGGACGAAGCTGAAATACAGCTCATTAGTCAAAAATACCAAGTAAGTTTGTTTTGATGTATTTGGGGTGGATTCAAGCCTTTCTGAAATGATGAGTCACACACAAATGTCATTTGCAGTACACACACACACACACACATACACACACACGTGCACGTTTATTGACAATGCAAACGTGGTGATATAGCGGTTAGGAATTACACAGTGATTTTACTGTCTTTATTACAAACATGCTATTATTTTAAAAACATTTTAAACTTATAAAACTTGATCACAGAGAGTTCTACCATATGTTTTAATCCCAGTTTCTTTGCAAAAAATGTTCTGTGGACATGTGTATATATGTTATTATGGAGACATGGCACATGTCAATCAATTCGAGCAGAGAAAACCACACTCTTACGTCACGTTGCTGTGGGCCTCAAAATCACTGGGATTTGGATCCTATTTTAACGTCAGTACATTTTTTTTAAAAAAGAGACTTGTTGTGTTTATATTACTCCAATATTACTGTGGACACACTATACATAAAAACAGTTCTGTCCAAACTGCTTTCAAATGTTGATTTTCATCATAGGTGCCCTTTAATGAAAGTACAGTTGTTTATTGTTAGTTCATGTTAACTCACGGTGAATTAACTACTAATGTTAACAAGCATGCATTTGGATGGTAATAATACATTAGTAAATGTTGAAAAATGCTTAATAAATGCTATACAAGTATTGTTCAAACTTTGTTCATGTTAATAAATTATCTAACAATAATGAAACCTTATTGTAAAGTGTGACCGAATAAAAAAAAATTGTGCTGTACCACCAGAATAAAATTGCATATGTGAAACTAATAAATACATAGGCCTACACAAAATATGTTTCATAAAAATAATAAAAATAAATAATTCATGCATTAACAAAACCAAATATAAAAGAAAAACTATGTGACAAGCCATTTAATTTGTGTGACTACCACAAGCTCCAAGAAAAAGTTCAAAAGTAAAGCAAGATTTCTTACATGTTATACTTTTGTACAATGCTAGTATTATTATTATTATTATTATTATTATTATTATTATTATTATTATTATTATTACTACTATTATCATTATTATTATTATTATTATTACTTTTATTAATATTAGTATTATTACTATTATTATTATTATTGTTATTATTATTATCATCATCATCATCATCATCATCATCATTATTATTATTATTATTGTTGTTGTTATTATTACTATATTTTTAAATAGGGTTTTTTTTTATAAAGTATACATCATTTATTTACTTATTTTACAGATTTTCCTTGTTTCTGTATTATATAATTGTTTGTTCATTATTCATACAATGGACAATACTTTAGCAATACTGTGCAAGTCATGCTAATAAAGCTCATTTAAATTTGAATGGGTGAAAGCTTGCTCTCCCTCTTTCTCCCTCTCTCTCTTTCTCTCTCTCTCTCTCTCTCAATGTGTTGTTGGATAAGAGTGAAATATTCTGTATATCAAATAATGTGTTATTTTCATAAGTATGACCCAAAAATTAACAAAGTAGTTTATTTTTTTTTTTTAAAAATGTCCACCATTAAGAACAAAATTCTTCACTGTGCCAGTAAGTATCAGTTTCACTTTGATGTGTTTTGACTAAATATAGTCTACGTTGTTTATAATGAATTAATACAAGCAGCAGGGGGTCCGCACAGCTACACCACACACATCTCAGTATTCAGTATGTACTTATCAAGTATTATCCCATTCCAAACAAAGCCACTGATTCCAAACATGCTGTTCACAGCCCTACTGGACAAATCCTGACAGACACAGGACTCCATGAAACATGAGCATTGATTTTCCTCTCCGCTGACCCCTTCAATATCGCACGAGTAACAACAGACGACATGTACTGCTTACAAAATTCGCAGCTTGATGACAAAACAGCAAATCCAGATAAAGAGCGAGTGAAAACGAGACAAACAGGAAGCGATCCAAATAGGAATCCGATAATTCCAAAGACATTTGCAACACCCTGCTCTAAACTATTCATGCCTTCCAGGGCCATTCCGCATTTTCAATTATTTAAGGATGAAGGCGCTCTTAACTCAGCAATTTAAACCCTTTAAATCTATGCGAAATTCTCAAATTGATTGCGGAGGTGAATAAGACACATTTATCTTAATGGAAATACATAAAACATTAAAAGCAGCCAAATGATTTATACACAGGGAGACCCAATTTCACATTTCCCTGCTCTTAAATGAAGCAGCACATGTTTATTTGGAGAATGCAGAGCAGCGTGTTTTTAACCTTGCAGGTCTTTCCTATGAGTGACGGTTTTAACACATTAGCATCTCCGCAGAATGGAAGAATGTTCCAGGGAATGCAGAGGATGTTGTTTATTATTTATCGGACATCATATTGATTGACTACAGGCCATAAGTGGCTTTAAGAACATCAGACATGAACTCTGGGATGTATGGAAACATTTGGATTAACATAAAGAAGCGCAAACACAGGTAGGTATACTGTGTGTGGTTGAGACAGAAAACCATCTGCTGTGGAAATGTATTCAACATCTGACTCTGATAATTAGAGTAGGAGTGTGTTGAAGCTCTGCTGGGCTGCTTGGGAAGGAATAAAAATGCATTTTATGGTTCTTTCTGTCCATCTCAATCCAACCCTTGTCAGACAGTATCCAGAGGTAAGAGGCCAGCAAATAGAAGGATTGCATAACATCCTGTCAACAGAGATGTGTCCATCTGGTCAATTTTGGAAGCTGCGTAGATCCTTCACTGCCTATGAAAATAGCACACAATTGTAGCGCATGCATTTTGGCAATCAAAAAGAGATGTAATGAGAGGTTCGAGCCAGTTTTGTAAATTAATTAGAGGTTGTTTTTATTTAAGAAGGAAGCAATAAATTGATCACAGCCCAATGTCTTTCTTATGTTTACAATCTTATTTCTATATCAAATAAATGCTTTGTATTTCAGGGAAATGAATGGTTAACTTAAATTAAACACCAATTTAAACTATTAACAAAAGCAGCTATTCAAAAATTACTGATCTTAATTTTTATTTTTTTAACATTACTAATGTTCTAACACTAATGTTCAAAATAGAATAAATGTGTCTTGAGCATCAAATAAGCATATTAGAATAACTTCTGAAAAACTATGACTGGAAATAAAACTAACTAGCAATTGACTAGTAACACCTTGCATAATAACAAAAAATAAATAAATTAATTAATAATTAATTATTATTATTCTTTTTGTTGTTGTTATAATTATAAATATTATTATTATTATTATTATTATTATTATTATTATTATTATTATTATTATTATTATTATTATTATTATTATTATTCAAAAACAGATCAAAAACCTCGGAAGACCAGACAAGGGAAAAACACGTTGTAATGTTAGCAAGTAAAACAGACTCAGCAAAGTGTCTGTGAAAGTTAGTGGTATATATAGTCCTTGTAATCAGTGATCATGAGTTTCAGCTTAGTGTGTGTGTGAGTGTCCGGATTATTGTCAGCTGTGGCAGGAGTTGAGTGCAAAAAGTGCTGGGAGATGGAGTTCAGCAGCAATACAAGTAATCTCCAGTGGAGAAAACACCTCTGGTGATCACAACACATACTGTATGCAAAGTTGTAAACATTTCTTTTAAGAATCGTTTACTAAACCCAAACTTATAAACAGTACTGCAAGTTTTTTTAAGCATTATTCAGTTTCTTCGAAGAAATGGTAACTAGTGATTAACTATTATTTCAGTTCTCTACTAAGCACAACTGAATTTGTTCTACACATTACATAATAACAGTTCCTTCGAAGCAGCTCTGAAACAAGTTCACAAGATGTAACTTTGTACAAAAAAACACTGCCTTGCCCACACAAAACCTGTTCCCACAGGAAGATCAGCAAATTTCCACAACATTCAACCTGTTAACACATCATTTAACACCTCTCTCGGCCCTTCTGTTTTATTGAGCAACCAATTTGAATTTGAAAAATCAAGTCAGTTTACCATACTTAACATTTTCAAGTCCATTCCACTATTTTTCTCCAACATTCATTGTAGGAAATGTAGAGAACAGTCTGCAGATTCCATCTGGAGCTGCTCACTGAGCGGGAAATCATCTGCCGTCTGTTTCGGACTCATCATATGCCTTCCTCCCAATCTAAAATGGTCTGCTGCAGTTGCATGAAACAAAGTCTGTGAAAAAATGAGCTGTGCCCGTAACAGCTCACTTGTTCACAAATTCACTAATGCCTATGGCAGTTGAGTGGACTATATGATAGAGTATAAATGAGTGAGTGAATTTGGATAGGGACTTACTGTAAATGCTGTTAGCCAGAGAACAATTTGTAATAGATGATTGTATAATTAGCATAACATCAACCATCCTCTAACATTACCTTTTTGACTTGAAATTTTAAGGTCAACGTTTATTTATAACATTTATTGAATATTGGATAACCAATGAAGAACATATACACCTGAATGGCATGCATACTATTTGCTTTATAAAACTGTATTCAGCATGAATTATAAATAAATTAAAATAATATAAGAATTAACTCTCAACACGAACTCACAAAATTAAAACAATATTTAATAACTTACAGTATTTATTATTCTGAGGTAATCCTGACTTAAATTGTAAAAAATAAATAAATAATGAAAAAAAAATAGGCATCACTTTATTTTGAGGGTCCCTTTAACACATTTTTGCTGATTTTAAGTTACATTGCAACTACATGCCAACTAGGGCTGCACAATACATCATTTCATCATCGATTTGATCACGTAATAATTCCCAAAAGTCACATTGTAGGATATGCAATGCTGATTCTGTAGTATAATTTAAAGTTTTCATGTTTTTGAGGCCTGTGACTGTATAATGATTTTAAAACCTTTAAGGCATAAGAAACTGTACCATTTGTAAGTTACAGTTAGATTCAGAAAAAGGATAAAACACTGTTTATTTCAATTGTACCTTTTTTTTTTCATTGTATCGAGTTATGCTTACAGATGATTTATTATATTTAATGCAAATGCGCTTTTGTACAAAATCATCCTAATCAAAAATTATTACAATTATTTAAAACTATTAATTCTTTTGAAATAGAGAAATTCAAGTCATCTAGTGAAAATGTATTTATATCTCAATATTTATTGCAGAAAAAAACAAAAGTTAAATTTTTCCAGTATCGTGTAGCCCTAATGCCAACTAAATATCATTAGAGTATTAGTATACTGTAAAGTTAGGGTTAGTGTGAATTGGCATATATCTGCAAAGTTTCAGATATTAAGCATACCTGAGAATTAGTTGGCATGAAGTTGTAACCTATAGTCAACAAATTGTGCAAGAAGGACCATCAAAGAAAGCCCTGCGGAAATGTGTTCTCATCAACCACATTTCTTCTTTTTTTTTTACTTGCAAATGGCAATGTACACTCAAACTGAGTGGTTAAACATATTAGGTAAAAATAACTCAGACACTACAACATTAGACACCCAATATTGTCCAAAAATGTTGTGGATGGATATCTGTTTTGGACAAAGCTATGCTCTCTGTCCTTCTCAATTCCATTCAGCGGTGGAAGGTGCACAATCTCTCATTAGAGTTGAACAGTTTGGCAGTGCCAATGGTACAACCATTGAGTCTTGCATTAAAGACACATGGCTAAAAATAATTTATTTCTTATAAAATATGATTCCAAAATGAATGGAAAGAAAGCTGCTCGCTCTTTACCAGCAGACAAAGATAAGCATTAATTGGTTCATCTAAATAGCGGTCTGTTCAAGTGACTCAATTCGGATATGGCCCATGTACATGTAAGCAGGTACTAATCACATGGATTCCGATTTACTCAAATCAGATTCAGGCCTTGTTCATATGTGGAAATTTATCCGATATGAATTGGATCTGTGCACTCATGTCTGCATTGTAAGCAGGTAGATCGGATTTCACCTGTCAATGCGAGTCGCGCATCATTACAAACCATAGCGAATGACGTCAGGTCTGACACTTTCGTTTCAGAACAGACTTCAGCCGAGTCCCAAACCTTAAATCTGATAGACGAAGACTTAAACAGCTTTTATATTGTCAGATAGCACAGGTATTTAAGCATGTTAACAAGAGCGAGAGAGCGCAATGTCCGCAACGTAACCAATATAAACTAATGTAAAACTAGTGCATACATCACATGCATAAATCACGCCATGGACATTACGATGCCTGAAGGTTTAAAAAAGCCTATATATCAAAAGAAGATGGACAGACGATAACCTTTCTGTCATAAACTATAGTAAAACAGCTTGTCAAAAGCTGCGAACAGATTACATACAGGAATAGAGAAGAGAGCAATCTTTAATTATCAGATGTTAGGCAGCGCCCGCTCTTTTTTTCCTGGTCAATGCGTCTTTGCCATGTGCTGTGTAAATGCAGACGATCGGATACGAGTCACTTTTAAAAGATAATGTAAGCAGGCCATCAAAAAAATCTGATACAGTCACAAAATCGGAATTGACCATCAAGATCTGCAGTGTAAATGCAGCCCTAGAGTATGTTTTTTGCTCACTCTCATCCTCTCAAAGTCTTAGCTGCTGAACTGAAAATCTGAAAATGAAAGACAGAGAAGTTTAACTTACAAAAGAATACGCTATGTAGTTGGATAAAAAATTATAATAATAAAGTAAAAACTCATAAACCTGGTCTGGAATTTAACTGATGCTATAGGAGCAAAACGTTAATTAAGTGTTAAGTCCAGTTCATCCACTTTTTATTAATATGCGATCACTTTCATTGATATTTTTGATCTACATTTTTATATATTCGTCCAGCATTTGATATGTTGTTAATTAAAAAGGCTTGATACTTGACGCAAAAGGAGAATAATATATACCAATGTAATTCCCTCTGCCTCATCACCTCAAATACCTTTCCTTGTAATATGAAAAAAGTCTCTGTCTTGCATTATTCAAATGCCGTACCAACCTGGCAATCAGTTGTGCTTGATGAACCCTCGGAATATATTATGACCGATGTATAAAGCTTGTCAATCAGATAAAAGGATGGATAAGTCCAAAAATAGCCTCAACAGCATATAACTGATTTAATAACTGAAATCCCTTCCATCACTTACAAAGTACTAACTAACAAACAGTAAATAAATAAATAAAGTTGCTGCTAAATTATGAGAAGTTACTACAGTATATTACATTACGGTTAATATATAACAAAGTAATAACTACAATTACGATAATAATAACAGCTTAATTTTCACATTTTGGCATCTGATAGGGGAAAATACACATAATATTGTTTATATTATACACTATAAAAATTATTAATTTTCAAATAATTTTGATTTTCCCAAAACGTAAGCACATTTAAACTCTAAATGCGAATGTGCCTTATATGAAATGAGTGGGAAAGACATTGTAAAGTCCTGTTCCAAACAGTGGCTATAAATCATTGTTCTTTTAATCTGCTTTAGTTTCATATAATGCCATGAGCCAGTGGAGTAGTTCTGATTTTGTGGTTTAATACCCCCAAACACAAATCATGCGTGCAGATAATACAGCCAAACGCCTCCATTCCCTCACAATGCGGCCTGGGGTCTGAAAACTCAAGAGCGCTGCCCACATGAAGACGACAACTTCTATTTGTGGGGTGGCTTCACGTCAAGCGTGATCCCTGGGGCCGCTGCTGTGATGAGACGGAAACAAACAAACAAGTGTTCAATCTCTCTCTTGCCGCCACCTTTCCTCCACCGCCGAGGAAGGCAATGGAAAAGCATAGGCTGTGTTAGAGAAAGAAAAGGGGAATAAAAGACAGAGGAGTTTCATTTGTTTCAAACAGTCTATGAGCTGGCCCTGTCTCTCAGATCCTCGCAGAACAGGGGGAGACAATGCATGAGAACTGAACCCAACATTATCAGCTCGGCACAAAAGCCTTGCAGTCATCCCCTGCTTTCTCTCTCGCTCTCATCTTCCCCCTCTAATTCCATTTCCAAAACGCAAACCACTGTAAAACTCCTCGCTCGACTTGGAGAAGTGTTATTTTGCATGCGATTATTATACGAAAGCTGCTTCTTTTCTGTTAGCAGTACAAATTTAGGCACAAGAGACTCCTTTGAGTCCTGAGCGCCGAACACAAAGAAACCTTCAATGGCTCAAGGATTCTCACTCATTTGCTCCAAAAGAACGGGGCCACTTTCAAGCAATGAAAGCTTTCATTACTCAACAATCACTTTGACACCCGACATCCGCATCTGAACCACTTGCTAAAAATCATCATTTAGCTTGGGGATAATGATAACCTGTCGATAAGCAAGCATAAGGCCTTGAAAGACACTGAACTCCCAGAAGAGATAGTCATTAGGAAACCCAGGCACATGGAAAAACATATGCATGTCCTCAGAGGCATCGAACCCAAAGATTACATTGATCTACATTGAGTAGATACTCCCTCTGCCAAGAATGATTGATCTTGCTCCTGAATGAACAATGCTCCAACCTGTCCAACACATTAGACTGGACTGTTCTGACATTGTAGTAACATTAGCAACATTTCAGCAAGATTCTTTTCATCAGTTGGTAATAGTGTAGAAATGTGTAGTAAAAGCACAGTAATCCCTTTCAAACCAAACAGCTTTCTGTTGAAAAGTGGAATATTTTCTCAATTTGAATAGGGCTGACCAAAACTCCTATCCTTCAGATCCAGAACCAAAGTTTGGCTTCACCTTTCCATAATATAAATGTAGAATTGGACATCCCTGATTTTGTATACGACCAAAATCTCACATAATGGATTCGATGTCAAGGATTTCAGTTGAAATGAAGAGATTTGTGTCTGGTGGCCAAATCATAAATAAAACCGCATCTCAAGGAAAATGAAATCACATGTATTTCCTTGCATGGTGCGATTTTTGAGCTTGTAGTGTTGTCTGAAATGGTACTAGACATTATAGTGTGCACTCATTATCAGGTCATATCTCACCTCACTCAAGGCTGACTAATCCTGTTCCCGGAAGAGAGCCGCACTGCATAGTTTTGCTCTAGTCCTAATTTGACACATCTAAAACAGCTTAAAAGGTCTTCAGGTACTCTGCTGTGTTCACACTAGACGTGGTACACATGGAAAAATTGTGTTATTCGTACGTAAATAGACGTGTGAAGATTTTGAGGTCAATTCAAATTCACTTCACATTAGACACGGATTTGTGTGATAGGCAGGACTTCTGTCTGCCAGGTGACTCTAGCTTCATTGCTTAATGGCTAACTTGGATTTTATTGAGAGAATAGCTGTGTTACATGCTTTAGGAAGACTGAAAAACAGCGTTGATTTGTTTGGAGCCGAGCCTGAGTCCACTAGATCCATTCTGAGATGCACCCAGCTCTCCCTAGTGCATCAACTCCTCCAGAAACTGTACCTGGATGATGGAAGCTTTCAGCGGTGCTTCAAACTGAGCTGAACCCAGTTTAATGAACTGTTGTCCGGTGTCGGCAGGTGGACTTCTTCCTGGGACACCAACAACCGGCGCTATGTCATAATCACTCCCCTACAAGAGAAAGCTCCTGATTGTTTAATGCGGCACGAATAGTCTCTTAAATTCAGATTTTCCAACTCGAGCGATTTGCGTGTTAAGCGCATCAATCGCGCAAAACATTCAACTCACGCCGCTTCATTCGCGTGAATCGCATCTTTTGCACCACTTTATTCACTCGTATCGAGCCGCAAGATGTTATTCACAGCTTTACATTGACTTAAACATGTATATCACTCGCGCTTAATGCTTTTTCCACATCTGGTGTGAACGCAGCATACTAGAAACCTTTAGGTAGTTGTGTAGAAGCAGTTGGAGGACCAAACTCTCCTTGACCGCTAGGAGTAGAATTAGACAACCCAGAACTCAATGAATGTTCAAATAAATTAATTCACTCACTGGTTTTTAGGCATTTTTTCAATTGGTGTAAAGCCCCGGTCACACTGCACTTTTTACCCAATAGATCTCCATTTATACAGATGCAAATGTAGCAGACGCAAGCTCGTGCGACAAGTTTTGCAGTTTGCTGCGTTGTAAAGTTCAAGCTTGGTGAACTCTGACCAACGAAATCACATCACCTGATTGTGTGAGACCAATCGAAGATCAAAACATGACCTCTCTGGACATAAATTTAAAATATAGACCAATTGCTCGCTTATTTTGACATCTAATCATCTTGTTTAATCCTGCACCTTTTCGCAGCGCCATACAACAGAATTTCGCACACACAAACTCTAGTGTGAACGTGGCACAATGAAGGGAACACTAAATCAAGATATACACTGAGCAAGGTGTGTTTAATTAGGAGTATCGTTCAACTCTGCAGGATATTGACCCTTTAAAGAGCAGGACTTCATGCCCATGCTCTACACTACAGCAATTTATTTAAGTTTATAGCCTCAATAGATTGCTCAGCCTTTAAACTTACAACTTTTGAGTTGCAAACCCAGACTTTTAATCCACAAGCCGGACCAACTGAACTAAATGTCAACCCAACATTTGCAAATGCAAACGTACATTTCCAGACATTCATCCAACATAAATCCCAATGTTTCTTGTTAAATCTTTCATTATGTGAGGGATTAGCACAAAGACCAAGTCCTGCGTGTCATTTTTGAGTTGAGACCAGACTGGCAGGCCTCTCGCATCTCTTAAAGCAATGAGAACTGAAACTCTTGATTGCTGACTTGTCTGGCATTTGAGTTCAAAGCATCTGCATGAGATGGCAGGCTGAGCGTGAGCTGGCACGGAGGAGCCGAGCTGGGGCGCCGGGCCGTAATGAAGTGCACTGCCATCTCAGATCAGCCAGCTCCAATTCTCCCAGGATCCATCAGCTTGTCTTATCTTTACTCATTAGAGGGAGGAGGCATTAAGAACAGCAGATATGTTAAGAACTACTGTGCCCTCTAAAAACAGGCAATTACAGAGACGCCTCAGCATCTCGCAGGGTGGTGGCACCTCAGTCAAACATATCCTCACAAGACCTGAATTCAGCATAAGAGAACGATCCTGTGTTTAACAGATTTCTTATGCTAAGTGATCATGAAATGACCGCTTTGTTTACTAGCAGATGGAAAAGACAAAAAAAAAGACCCTCAATTCTTGAACTGGGTAGCAATGCACCATAACAGATGGTGAAAGGTCATTGTAGACCCCTGGATTAGCTAAGCTTAGCATGTGCAGACAGTCAGACAGTGACAGTAGAGTGTGGTCTAGTTTGGTGCAAGCGTCTGGCCACATGGTTCTATTTTTAGTAGCACATGACAAAAGCATTAAGTGGGACAATCTATCTTGGGCTAGGTTTAGAGTTATGGTTAGGTTAACACCTAGCATGTAGCTACAACTGGGTGTGAAACCACAACCGCCAATGCGGCTAAGCCTTAACAACTTTCTTTGCAATATACAATCAGCTCCTGATCTGCAAGCATAGTGATGTGCCTGCTGAAATCTGTTAACTGAAGCTATAAAGAAGTTCTATTTACCCTGGGAAAGTGTAGAGGGAAGGAGGTCTTTAAAATCAATGACCTGAAAATAATAACGTTAGGACTAACTTTATTCACCGATGCTTGAACGACAAAGCTAACACTCTGTAAGACTAGAGAACATGAAGTGTAGAGACTGTTCACACCAACCAAATTCTTAATCTGTTCTTATTAACAATTTAATTTCAAAATATATACAGCCAATGTATCCCAAACAAGTGGCTTTTAGGGGTTTGTTTAAGCACACAAATGCAAATGAAAGTAATTCAGCTGAAAATCAAACTGTTGTTTTACTTGTCTCGTACTTATCTACTTCTTTTCAATGAATCAAAACTAGTGTAATCCAAATGATTTCCCTAAAGATGACCCTTATGGCCCAATGCTTTCTAATGAATCACAAAAATTCTACCAAAAAGATGTATGGCTTATCTCCTCATTTGGCATTGGACTTTGTATTCCATTTTCTGCTATAAATCATAAGTCAGAACTTGATTCCACAGAAGCATTATTAATTTTGCCGTGAATAAACTGCTAAATGCTGCTTGATTTTTAAAACTATATTAATCTTATTAAAGCATTTTTATTTTTTATGTATAGCCAAAAACACACTAGTCTATAGCATACATCCATGCAGGCACAGGACGTCAACATGACGTCGTATTGACGTTGTACCCCAACGTACCCCAATGTCATGGGGATGTTGGATTTTGTTTGGAAATGAAAATCGGGTTGACGTCAGAATCCAACGTCAATCCGACGCCAATGTAAAATCAATCAAATATCAATGTCTTATCTTGTTACACCTTGACGTTGTGTGGACGTTACCACTATGACATCTATCAGATGTTGGATTTTGGTCACTTTCCAACACAACCTAAAATCAACCAAATATCAACGTAATTTGATGTCATTATTGGACATCAAAATAACATTATCCTTAGACGCTGGCTAGACATTGAATTTTGGTCACCTGACGTCATGACATAAATCTAACCTAATATTAACGTCTTATGATGTTGTGTGCCTACTGGAATAGTTTGACCAGTACAGCCATTTCAGCCAGGAAGTCTTAAAACATTTGCAGAAAAGAGCTTGCTTTCACATTGCTGAATATGATGAATCAGATTATAATGTAGCAAGCACACAGAACACCACAAAGATGAAACGCAGTATATGCTGGATTATTTGCATTATGATACTTTAGACAGTTCTATAATCTGGGTTGCGGCATTTCAAATGTCTCAATTAGATCGACTAAAATATAAAAACATCAGATCTTAAACCCTTATAAAATACCCTTTGTGTGGATATGAGGATGTGGACTTGTTCTGTCTTCTTACATTTCCTGCGGTTCAACAAACACCCTGTCTGTATCCCCAAAAGATAATTTGGCGACAGACAAAATTAGAATAATAAGCTAACATTCGGATGACAGAAACGAAGAAGCATTCAAAGAGACAAGTCCTCTCAACTGGGTGAAAAGCAGTGATAAGAACGTTGTTATATCCGGATGTATGTTTTCAGTAAAGCGAGCAGACTAATCTTCTGAAACAGAACATCTAGACACATGAGACTGTATGATATTGAGAAGATTCATTCATAAATAAAATGTTTAACACTAAGATGCTCAAGATAATACTGTATATGTGTCCATCTTAAAATAAAATAGGGATTTACAACAGACAGTCGACACGTTGCTAAATGCAAAACTACATCTGAAACATAGCCGAAGGCACTGCTTGACAGAGATGCTGAAGCTAAGTTTAGAGAGTGCAAAGAACAAGTATGTTTAACTTCCTGTTTATCTGGAAGCTGTATCGGTAACACTGTGGAAGGTGAAACACGGTAACCTCCCTCCTACACATGCCACGAAACAAAGGCTGTATGTCTAATGCACTACAGAAGATCGCTGACCTTCTCTGAGCAGGTGGACAGGGCCAGCAGATATGAATATAGCCACACACTGTATCAACAGTTGTGACATGTTTGCATTTGCTGAAAGAAATGGAAGTATCTTCCTGTTATTTCAAAACCTGAAATGAAAAGTATGATAAAACATTCCTCCCAGCACTTCATGTGTTGTTATTATAAAAGAATGAATGAATGAATGAATGAAATCTATAATTTGTGTAAGAATACTTACCAAGACAGGGATTTTGACCAAAGTCAAAATGTGTGCATATTTGACCATTTAAGCATGTGTGGAAAATTATTGCACAAGCTCTCATTTATGTAGGAATGCAAAATTTAATTGTGTCCAGTGGTCATAGAATCAAGAAAATCTAAACAACCGATAAAAAAACAGAAGAACCCAAGCCATATCTAGGTACTACAAAACACCTTAGCAACTGCAATGTGCTGGCAAGCCTCCACAATACCTAACATTGTGTCAAGGGAATTACACATAGCTCACATTTTCTTCAGTAATGCAAAAATCCACATCTACAGCCATTGTAACCGGTGGCTGAAAGTGTGTACTTATTTTTTTTTTTTTGTTTTGTTTTTTCTTTCATTTCACATAGCATTCCTATAATACCAAGCATAGCACCTGCAAAAAAGGCTTCACTAACAACCTGTTTGCTGTTCAAGTTAATTAGAAGAAATTATTCAAATAAAAGAGTCTGGCATAATGTAGCTACAGTAATCTGTAGACAGTAAACCATCCAACGCCCAACTTATGGTCAATAAAATGAAAAAAAAAAAACTGACAATCTGGAACGCAGACGTGTTTACAGCAACATCCTCTCTGTAAAAAATATCAAACAAATGTAGTCATATGTAAATGTGGGAGAGCGCTGAGATGCAGTTGGCTGCCGAAGGGCTGATGGTCTGTTACTTGACTGCGAAAAGAAGGAGGAGCGCGTGTGTGTGCGCGCTCCATTGTATGCACACACTCTGGCAGGTGCATATTGTCCTGAGCTTCTGATTAATTGATTGTTTACTGTACTTGCAGGTGTTAAATTCTCTCTCACAAGAGGCAGATGGCACTGCACAACCTCAACAGCAGACGACAAGAAAGGGAAGGGGAGGTGTGTGAGGGGCAATGAGAGAAATCAAGAGGGGAAGAAAAAGAGGGAAGGTAAACCAAGAGTTCAATGCAAAGATTGCAGCCAAACAGGTGTTGGATGATTTAAAAGCACATTTACGCCAAGAAAATGCTCACAACATAGATTTACAGGCTCTTAAAATCTCACTGAGGTAAAATAACGGACGTTTAAAGGCTTAAATGACATTACCCGCAGATTCCCCCTAGAAATTTGGTTGAAACATTGTATCGATTACTGATCTCTGAAATCCTTCTCTGAAATGCATGTCCTCCTCCTCTAATCCGGTGTTTGTTGGCAAGCATCTTTAGATGTCAGAGCCAGACAGTGCAGTAGTGGAAACCCACTAATGCGACAGTCAAAGACACATCTATCGGACAGAGTGACAGGCGACAGAGGGCGGAAATGGATCTTTGTAGGTAATCTCTGTCTCATAGGAGAGCCTGTGGGGGGTTATTTTCAAGCATTTGATTTACTGACCCTAACTCTCGCCAATGCCTCCAGCTCACCATTTGCAGATGTTCAATTTTACTGAACTAACTCTTTCATATACCTTTGTCAATAAAAGTGATTGATTATCCAATAGCAGAGCAAGCCCGGAGCAAGTGTCGTCTCTTTTGAAAGATCGCATTGTGCGCTGGCGAAATCTGAGATTATTTGGAAGACAGGGTAGCTAATTTTCCATAAAATCTAAATGAAAACAAGCAGAGGGCATGATGACAACAGAGAGGAGTGAACTGTTTACCAGGTCTGGTTTTCTTTTACTTCACACTTTCATTGTATTTGACTATTTCACTTAATCTGATAGGTGCGTCCCAAATCGCCTACTTATGCACTATTCTATGCCCTTTCGTAGTATAAATAGTGTAAGTAGTGCATTCACACTGTAAATTCAAAAGAATAAGTGCACTTTAAATACTTGAATGATGCACTTCAACCGGTAAAATGAAGTGTGGAATGTTGGACACTTCACGCACTCAACAGCCGCAGCTTTGCTCACATGACGGAAGGGGCGGAGCTTTCAGGCACTGATGTTGGAGTACTGTATTTATTTTGGATTATGAAAGCAAAATTCTCCTATGAGAGTGATTATACCGCCTCGCGATGGTGAATGTGGTTATAATCATGGCAGGTATTATTTGGTAGTTTGGTAAATTATTTCACTAATTTGGCAACCGACAAACATCATCAGGGAAACGGTTTGAATTTCCGCTTAGTAAAAAATGTTGGTGTTCCATTTGGGATGACGCTACATTCTTATAATATGTCGTGAGTGTTTATTTGCATAGTGTATAGTGTGCCATTTGGGACGCAGCTTGAGTTTTCAATCAAATCTCATTCATATTTAGAATAATAATCAAATATGAAATTCATTATAATTTATTCACTGACATTCTGGTCATTTCAAACAATGATGTTGGCTTTTCTACATAAAATATCATTTGAAGATGTGTTTTTTACTAATTTACTATTTTGGACATCAGTGTGGTCTATAACAGGACTTTTTACTTTCACTGTATTTTGTTTAAAGATTTTGTTTAGATTTAAGTAGATAAATAGTGTTTAAAATAAGCAGCAGAGTTTGCCAGACATTCATAAAGTCACTGTCATTGTCAATAAACATGGCCATTACAGGTCATACACAATGACAAAACAAAATAACACTAAAGCAATATAGCAAACATTAAATAAATAATCAAATGTTACACTCCACACCTTAATGTACATTACCGATAACTAAAAAAACATAATAAAACCATTTAATGTAATTATAGGTGATTAGTTTTCACAAATCACCATGGTAACTTATTCATTCATTCATTCATTCATTTTCCTTCGGTTTAGTCTCTTACTGTATTTATCAGGGGTCACCACAGCAGAAAGACTCGCCAACTATTCCAGCACGTTTTTTTGCAGTGGATGCTAGAGCAGGGCGATTTTGGCCTAAAATCTAAATCTTGATTAATTGAACATTTTTACTTGATTATGATTCATTGTACATATTACAAGTGAGAGATTTCTGAATGAACTGTGCATTATTTGATTTTAAAATTATTAAAGGAAGCACACACTATCTACTATCTATGGTTATTTATTGAACATCAACATTGAACAACTGAAACAAAAACACACACTGACTGAAAGCCAACAGTCACTTTTTTCTTACAAAAAAAGTGAAAATAAATAACTTTTTCAATGTTTTCAAAAGTAGAAAATAAGCAGTATCTCTTCTAAATAAAATAACTCTTGTATATCCTGTAAATAATCTTTTAAACGGTGCTCTTCTTGTATCTTCTGTAAGCAAATATTTTAACGTAAATAATAAATTTGTTGTAATAGAAAATATGTCGTCTCAAGGTATCTCTGGTGCAGCTTCCAATCCATTGTCAATGTAATGCAAACATGCAATGTGTAGTTACATTTTTTGAGAGGTATGTGACCACTTGAAGGCTGCGCTGGACCATACCCGTGCGTTCGACGTAGAAGTAACAGAGTGGGGTGACGTGACTTCACACACGGTGTGCAAAGTAATTGAAAAAATTCATTCATTCATTTTAATTTTTGGTTTAGTCCGTTTACTACACAGGACTTACAGCGGAATGAACTGCCAACTTATCCAGAATATGTTTTACACGGCGGATGTCCCCTCAGCCCTAGCCGATGCCCTGCCTGCTGCAAACCAGTACTGGGAAACACCCATTCACTCACACACTATGGTTTATTTGTTTACCCAATCGCTTATAGTGCATGTATTTGGACTGTGGTGGGAACCAGAGCGCCCAAACATGGGGAGAACATGCAAACTCCACACAGAAATGTCAACAGGCCCAGCCGGGATTTGAACCACGACCTTCTTGCTGTGAGGCGACAGTGATAATGCAATGGTAAACCATTTAGATTTTTTTCACCATATGACATAGTTAAAAAATTAAATGATTTTACTTTTGTTCATACATACTGTACATACAAGACATACATTACACTTACAGTAGGCCTGTCCCAATAATCAATATATCAATTTATCGTGTGATAATTGGAGATGACTTCAATCATTTTTGCCATCGCAATATACATTTACAAATTCACAAAATAATGTTTAAGCCATTTTACAATGACATTTACATTCTGCCTCACCATTTACCTAACAGTACATTACATAGTATATAAAATGAGACATTTACTTTTTTAACATCAAATTATAGGATCTAAATAACCTTAAGAAAGATAAGTGTTTTTGGCTATTTGCATTATTATGCTGTTATATAATCAGTGGCATAAAATGATCTAAAAATGACAATAATATTGCTTATGGCAATGATTTCTGTGACTATATCGCACAACAAAAATTCCTTATCATATGTAAAAAGCACTGCAAGTTAGGCCTGTCATGATAAGGAATTTTACTTTGGTTAGTGCATCGACACATAGCACCGGGGACCTGAGTTCGATTTCTGGCTCGAGGTCCTTTACCGATCCTTCCCCTATCTCTGCTCCCTACACTTTCCTGTCTGCAAAATATCCACTGTCCTATCCCAATAAAAGTAAAAACCCCTAAAAAAAAGAAAAAGAAAAGAAATTCCTTATCATGACAGGCCTAACAGTGCATTTTTACGTCTTATTTTGTGTTTCACAGACAAGAATAAAAGTATACAAGTTTGAAACAATGTGAAAGCACATTAAATGATGACAATTTGAAGTTTTGGCAGAGTTGAAATCCCTTCTAGTACAGCAAATTTCCATAAAGCAAAAAAAAATAATGCATCAAAAAATAATCAGCATCATATTTGCTTTACTTGTTTGACTTATACCTCAAGTCATCTTTTAATCTTAAGATAATTCCACAAAGAATTTCCTCCAGTGTGTCTCTTTGCATAAGCTTCAATGAGATTACCAGACATACTGCGAGCTTAAGCAAATCATTTAAATTAGCCAACACAAAGGCTAATCGGATACAAGAACTCTACGAGAAGCCATTATAGACCCTGTCAGTCATTTACCGATGAAATCCATCTCAAAGGTCAGCTAAGTAGTATAGACAACATGTCAAATTGTTAAATCGCCTACAGAACTGCTACATGACATTTTTTGGAGATGTCTCCTTAGAGACTGCTGCCATGATTTAGCAAAGAGTTTGTGTTTTGAAAGCCGTTCCAAAAAACTGCCGCAAAAGGGCATCTTCTTTCCAGTGCCTTTTGGGAGAAAAGGAAGTGTTATGCCAGGCTCTCGCTGTACCACGGAACGGTTGACAGTTCCACCCACTTTTTGTTTTAACTTTTTCAAACACCTGGAAGAACAAAAGAGGGCCTTTGATCATGGGAAATCCCTCACGATTACAGCAGGGCTTCAGTGGCTCAGCTCCATTCGGAGTCTGCGGGGAAACGCTCCAAGGCCTAGATACTTGTATGCAGACTGAGCGTAAGATAGAGAGAGAGAGAGAAAAGAGGGAGATGAGACAGCGGGATGGAGAACAAAAAAGACAGAGACATGAAACGGAAGGATGAAGAGCGCGCAAGAGATCGAAAGAGAGAGAGCAAATATCTTGGGTGCTCTGTTTAGGAGGCTTCCAGCAACCCAACAAGAGGACAAATACAAAGAGGAGGAGGATATTCACCTCTAATCCTGTTCTCCATCCTGGCTCAATCAGCCAGCCAAACAGACACCCACGTACGCAACACAGTAAAAAAGAGGGACAAGCTCAGCCTCTAAAGATACACGGAAAGACACTCGAACTGCAATGATACCACACGTACATGGCAGGATGAACAATAGGATATGTCATGTTATGACTGTGACTAATTCTCATGTCCTGATAACAAAATAAATCACAATACAGTATCACTACTGTAAGTAGTCAAGCACTATATATATTAAGTGCATGTAAAGGGCTAATTCTTTTTTACATTTTAGAGCATATACCTGTACACTATCTATAATCAAAGTTTTAGGAACAGCAAATAATAATTTGACTTCTAGTTGATAATTTGGTATCAGAAGTGGCTTATTTGAAAACCAAAGGCCTCTAGATTACGCTTATTTTACCAAAATAAAATATGACCATGCCTTGATTTTTAATGATTCGAATTAGAACAGTAAGGTTTAAGCAAAAGTCTTGTCACTTGACATAAATAATGTGCAGTATAGAATATAAAGTCATTGTGCAGTGGAAAAATAATTAATATTGTGTATGACTCCCATGAGCTTGGAGGACTGCATCCATACATCTCTGCAATGACTCAAATCACTTATTAATAAAGTCATCTGGAATGGCAAAGAAAGCATTCTTGCAGGACTCCCAGAGTTTATCAAGATTCTTTAGATTCATCTTCAATGTCTCCTCAATCATCTTACCCCAGGCATGCTCAATAATGTTCATGTCTGCTGACTGGGCTGGCCAATCCTGGAGCACCTTGACCTTTTTTCCTTCACCAAACTTGACTGATTTCTGTGAGAATCATGGGTCCATGCGGCTTCTAATAGGTCCTCTGCAGTATTTGTGATGATTGAGATGCAGTTAAACAGATGATTCATCAGAAAAATCTACATTCTGCCACTTTTCAAAATGATCAACTACAAGTCAAGTTATTATTTGTTGCTCTTACAACTAAGATTGGCGGCAAGACTTTTGTCAGGTAGTGTTCTCAGAAATTTGCTCATTCATATTTGAGTTTTTTCAAACTTTATTTAGAACTTTTGTAGCAAATGTTTAATTCAAAATATTGAAATCTAAAATGAAAATTAGTAAAATGTAAAACATTAAAATTACATTTAAAAACATTTCAAATTGGGGTGATGGTGGCGCAGTGGGTAGCATGATCGCCTCACAGCAAGAAGGTCGCTGGTTTAAGCCTCGGCTGGGCCAGTTGGCATTTCTGTATGGAGTTTGCTTGTTCTCCCCATGTTCGCGAGGGTTTCCTCTGGGTTCTCCGGTTTCCCCCACAAGTCCACAGACATGCAGTACAGGTGAATCGGGTAAGCTAAATTGTCCGTAGTGTATGTGTGTGAATGAGTGTGTGTGGATGTTTCCCAGTGATGGGTTTGCAGCTGGAAGGGTATCCACTGCGTAAAATATATGCTGGATAAGTTGGCAGTTCATTCCGCTGTGGCGTCCCCAGATTAATACAGGAACTAAGCCGAAAAGAAAAATAAATGAACCTTTAAAATAAAAAAAATAATAATAATGATATAGTACATTTGTGTATTAGTAGTAGTAGTAGGTTATATATATATATATATATATATATATATATATATATATATATATATATATTTTTTTTTTTTTTTTTTTTTTTTTTTTTTTTTTTTTTTAACCACATGTGAATAAGCATATACTCAGAAATTTACTCATTCAATTATTTTTTACATTTCTCACTTTATTTAAAAGGTTTGTAGCAAATGTTTTATTAAAAAATTTTAAATATAAAATATGAATGTATATTAAATCTGAATATAACATGAATATTATTTATTCATTCATTTATTTTCCTCCGATTTAGTTCCTTATTTATCAGGGGTTGCTACAGCGGAATGTACCACCAACTATTCCAGCATATGGTTTATGCAGCAGATGCCCTTCCAGCCACAACCCTGTACTGGGAAACACCCATACACTCTCACATTCACACAAACACTCATACACTTAGGCCAATTTAGTTAATCCAATTCACCTATGGTGCATGTCTTTGGACTGTAGGGGAAACCGGAGCACCCGGAGGAAACCCATGTAAACATGATGAGAACATGCACACACAGAAATGCCAACTGGTCCAACTCGAACCAGCATATACTCAGACATTTACTCTTTCATATTTTATTATATTTCTTACTTTATAAAAAACTTTTGTAGCAAATGTTTGATGTTTGATTAAAAATGTAGAAATATAAAATAAATATTAATAAAATATTAAACACTTTTCAAAAACTAACTATTATGATACTGCCATTCATGTTTCGGTCTGCATCCCTATTATGACGTTAATATTGCGCTCATATAAATTATAAAAAATCCATTACCGTAAACCATGTATATTGTGACAGCACAAAATAAACTAGACTTTTAAATCATCATTTTGCACAGTCCTAATAGGAAGAGCTCCGTATTGCAGCCTAAAGAGAGAAGCTTGTGCAATCTGTGTTGTTCCCCTGCTAAATTAATGCCAAACAAATGCTTATTCTAGTCAGCAGAAATGGCAGCTTATGCCCGACTCCATTTCTCACCTGTCTGAGCACATTTGCCTATGCTGCCGCTCACCTGCACAGATGCTTTTCACGCTCCACAACTGACAAAGACAACAGTCCAGAAATAAAAAAAGGCTATTAACCTTCCTTTTCAACATAAATACGATAGCACAAACACACAGATCTCTCCTGAAGGAGCGCTTTCCCACGCTACTCCCTTAAATCGGCCGGGTCCTGCAAGGCCAATGCCCAGCTAGGAGTGACTCTGTTGGGATAAGCTGTCTGAGAGGCAGGGGGCCAAAGAAATGCACAATAGCTCACTCAACAATTATACGCAAGCAGCATTCTTTGTGTTAAATGTTTTCCACCAATTAAAATCGTTATTTTATTTGTATTTTTTGGAGTTTGTTAACCCTAGCCAGCTGAATTTGGGTATGCTTTGCATGGGAAGATTCGGGCAGGGTTTCAGAGCGCAGGATTGTCGAAGCACCAGAGAGCCAAGTAAGACAGGAAGAGAAAGAAAGATTTTTTTTGTGTACATAAGCAGTCCGTGAAGAGGGAACATACCCGCAAAACAGAAACAAGTATAAAGGCGTACATCTTCTATGAAGAAGGACCACATAGTCCTCCCACTCAATTCTGGCGTCTCAGAGGAAGGAGCCAAGCTTTGCTATTACTCACAGCAGACGTCCACACAACAGCACTTCACAGGGACTATAGTACTCCACACACAGGGAGGAGCTGCACTGTCTGCCACATGCTTTGCATAACTGCCATGCTCCCCTAAACCCCAGCTGCTGGCAGAATGCAGTGATCCCTCTGAACGGATGTGCCAGGGATGTGCCCGTGCTTCAAACATTTAACCTTACTGTTGAAGGCTGGCATGGCTTTAAGAGTAATCGATGACCAGCACTTTAAAAGGCAGCTGGGACTGCTTTCTCGCTACAGATGGAGAACTGGGAAATGCAAACAAGAACTGGGCAGTTGACAAATAATGCACCTTGTTGGGGTTTAAAGTAGAATTTTTAATCCATTTTTTTTAAAGATTGCAGATTTAAGGCTTTTTATATTTGAAATAATTAACCCTACGTCAGTTTTAAAATGTGGCAGGTGTATTTTCCTCTTAACTTCACATAATTTACCCAGGGATAACAATTCATCATGGTTATTATTTTGCTTAAAGCAGTGTTTCTCAACCACGTTCCTGGAGGACCACCAACACTGCATGTTTTGGATGTCACCCCCATTACAGAGTCTTTCAGTCTCTGCTAATAAGCTGATGATCTGAATCAGGTGTGTTTGGTGAAGGTTTGGCAGAATTGATGGTCCTCCTGGAACATGGTTGAGAAACTTAAAGGGATAGTTCACCCAAAAATGAACATTTCCTCACTATTTACTTACCCTTAAGTGGTTTCAAACCTTTATAAGTTTCTTTCTTCTGTTGCAACACAAAGAAGAAGATATAAAGAAAGCTGCAAACCTGTAGCCATTGACTTCCGAGGTAGGAAAAACAAATACCATGGAAGTCATTGGTTACAGGTTTCCAACTTTCTACAAAATATCTAATTTTGTGTTTAACAGTAGAAAAAACTCATAAAGGTTTTAAACAAGTATAGAATGAGTAAACGATGACATAATTTAAAATTTGGGATGAACTATTCTTTTAAGATTTATAATGTACATGTGCCAGTGTCAGTGGTTGGACGAATGCAGCAAGTAATATATTTACAGTACATAAAGGCTCTGGCATTGCAAATCCTCATATTAAATATGGACCACATTGATGAATGATGAATAAAGTTTTTCCTGGATTAACTATAAGGGTAAGAATGAAGATACTTCTAAAGTAGCATTGCACACATTTCCGGCAAAAAAAACAATACACCGGCAAAAAAAAAAACGGACAGAGGAAAATAGAAACCCCACTGCCTACTAGCGTTTCGGAAGTGTTATTGTCAGAGCAGCACAAACAAAATGCAGAAGTATAAAATGCTCGTGATAGCATTGGCTATATGCAAGGTATGTGCCGTGGAGTATGGCGAACACAGAAATATAAATCACACTTAAATCATGTGAATATGAGGCACACTACTGAATGTTAGCTGGTAAGCATCTAGCCATATCATTTTAAAGCTGCGGTCACACTGGGCTTTTCCTCCCATAGACTTCCATTCATACGCACGCGAATGCGTCAGACCGGAAACGCAGGGTCATGCGTTAAGTTTCGCATGTCGCTACGGTGCAAAGTTCAAGCTTGGTGAACTCTGACCTGCGAAATCGCATCACTTGACTGCGTGAGACCCATCAAGGATCAAAACATGAACTCTCTGAGCAGAAATTTAAAACATGGAGCAATCGCTCGCTTTTTTTAATGTCTAAACATTTTGTTTAATCCCGCCCCTTTTCGCAGCGCCGTACGACAGAATTTCGCACACACAAAGCCCAGTGTGACCGCAGCTTAACACTGCATCATGTCACACTGATGTTAGGCTTAAAAACTGAACTCCAGAGCAGGGTTTGATGATGCAAAAAACTGGTGCTAACAATGATTCTAGTGTGAAGGGTTATGCATAATCTGTAAAACGTCAATATTACATAATAGGGAGAAAAACATAAACCCAATGCTTTTGAAAAAAAATGCCGGTTAAAACATTGATGTAATTTAGCTAAGCTTTTCACATATTTCACTTATGAACTTTCATCACTCTCCTGGATTTTTCCAGTCACTCATAAATACTTTTTTTTTTTAAATCATAATTCACTCTCTTAAATATCCAATGAAATTCCCAGCATACCCAGCTGCATCTATAAAATTACTAGAACCTGCCATCGTCTTTTAACATTTCCTTTATTTCCATGTCTTTCAGTCATTGAATACTTTGTACTCTTAAATTCAAGATATAACACTTGCTAAATAATCATATTTAGAAAATATCATACAATTTTTTTCTTTGCTTAAGATATCATACATTTTTAAGGTTTGGGAATTAGAACTCCCAGATATGTCCATGCTTTTAATTAGTATGAAAACACTGTACAGTAAAGGACACTTCAAATCCACCTTCCATTTATTGACATCAACATTTCACATACATAATTAATGCCTCAAGCTGAAATCAAATTCAGTCAGTCAGATAGGTTTAGGGGTAAATAGGATTATGTAGCATCACTCAATTCAGATGCTAAATCTAATCGATGTAAGGCTAAAATCACAATAATCAGATTCATTGATCACCAGTTGCAAAATAGACTGAGCTTTACCTGAACCCTCAGCACTGTCAGCGCACTCAGTTAAGCCTATTAACACGCTCACACATGGTACGCAGGTGCAGACAGACTCTGAGAGGTGTGTTAAAGAACCGAAGGAGGCACTTGCAACCAGTAGGGCTGTTGACTGGGTGCTGAGAAACACAGGCTTTGTGATTTACGGGCAGAGAGAAAGAAGGCTGGGGGAAATCAATACATTGCTTCAGTCTCACGCTTGCTGCCGACTCATTAGAAGTGAAGCCTTGAGGAATGTGCTTAATTATCTCTGATTATTAATGGCCCACCTCTCAGACTGATTATCAACACACAGCATAGGGTATTTTGTCAAAAGATGGGGCAGAGGAGGGAAGCCACACGCACGCACACCGAAAGGCAAATGCAAATACTGTCTTTCCTCTCTGTCTCTCTTGCATTCATCCTGCGCATTCGTAAACTGCCAGATCTGCAAGCCAGACTGTTTGAGATGTAAACACCTCTGGTCGAAGGAGTCATGTTTCACTGATAGTCAGACCAAGCCAGATCGGCTACGAATATCTGAAATGCATGTCACTACCAAGTTTTGGCATGACTGATTTTATGAGGGATTTATCTAAGATAGAGAAAATATCTCCAGTTGACAAGGTAAATTCAATGTTTATTGTTGTATGCAATAGTTTGATGGAGTGCTTAAGCTATTGATTTGCTATTTTTTCAGGTTGCTATCAGTCACATGTCAAACTATTTGCACCACTATACAACAACTAATTCAAAGACTAATTACAGAAAAATTAAGTATTTTTTTATTATTATATGAATATATGGCAATATATTATTGGCCTATTAGCTTAATGATATGCATGAACGTATTAGTGACGTCAACAACTTTTTTAATATCTGAGGTTATGAGCATGTTGAAATGTATGGGCTGATTTATGGTCGGCGATGAATCCGGGCGGTGGCTGCTCACGAGATATTGGCGGGACGGCGCGTACCCTCACATTTGAGTAGTTATACACGAAGCCCATCCAGCTCCAGACCTGAACTAACCTCTTGGCATAACTTTAAGCAAGCAATGCCTTTAAATGGCGCAAAAAAGCAATAAGGCACGTTCAGTTGACGTATTCATCAAGTATTCCTGTCACACCAACGGTCAAACACTGCGCGCGACCTTGCCCTGCTGATCCTGTTTACAGTGTCGCGCGTGAATGATGAGCGGCAGCCGAAACTACAGGACTTCGGGTAAACAAGACAGAAATGCTGACAAACGGCTTTATGAACTTGTATTATGGCGTAATGTTAAATGTACTGTTTGTAAATGTGGGTGAATAATACATCACACTGACAACTGTAAACTGACAGGTGTACTTGCTCCGCAAGTCTTTCTCTGGGAGGAAAAAAGCTGATGCTACTACGACCCCAAGATGCGGATTGCCGCAAATACCATACATCCCGAAGAGTCTGAAACTCCCCCAAAACACATGCAAACCCGATTAAGGGTGCTAAAAAGCTCTTAAACAATTAGATTCACACTCGGTGTGAAATCTATAGGGTTTTCGAGCCAAAACAAAAGCTACAATATAAACGACCACCTAACAAATAAAAGAGATTTTGCCACAAAACTAACCATGCCACAGCCCTCCCAGATTAAAACAGCATAGGCTACCTCAAAATACGCCACAATCAATATAAAATAAACAGCATAAAATGCACCACAAGATTTAACACTAGTCTATAACACTACACTAAAAGCCATCGAATTTCCCCCAAAATATAAATGGAGTCACCGAATACGTTTATGCTACGCATATGGTTTTAAAATCCAACAGAGCCACACATTAATTATGTTAAGTTTCCGATCAGGGGAAGCAAAGCTGTATCAATCAAACCATATTCTCATGGGGTGGTGAGTTTATCTATAACACATTTTGACTGGTAATCCATAAAAGCGGGGCTCTAGCTCAGCAGTGTGCGCAGGCTTATCCGTGATAAGATTCTGTATCAGTGTTGGGCAAACGTGCACCGCACAATTCCTTCAGAGCAATGATGACTAACGGGGAACTGTCCTCGTACTCACTCGAGGCCCTTTAAGGAGATATTGTGGAAATGCAAATCACCATCATCATTCCAGAGCATTACGCCTTTCCTACATGGTGCGTAATGATGATGAGCGCCCGAATTGCGAAACACCGCATAGGCTGCTTTAAAGTTTGAAGCGCTCTTACCTTTAAGGACGATCCCGCAGATGCTGTACAGGGTAAACAGCATATGCTGCTTCACCATCATATTGCCTTCCTTCTGTAACAGCTGCCCGCTTGCCGTCAACACACTTTCTTCGCTCTTTCGCTTCTCCGCGCGCTGATGATGAGGCTTATCCAGGTGCAGGCTTCTGCAATCAATACTACAGGCTCCTTCGATAACTTCTCCTCGGTTGAAGTCCCACTGCGCTTTCCGCACACCGTTCACTTGACGCTCGGACTGAGCTAGAGAAGTGCGAAGCGCTCCAACACAGTAGAAAAGTACAGCTCGCGCATCTATCGCCTCCTGGGAGCGCGAGCAGGCAGTCCCGCCTCCCCAGATTGACAGATGAGGACGGGGAGCCAATAGCGCGCGCCGAGAATTATTCTCCGCTCAAACTGCTTCTCGACTCCACAGTCCGTATGATTAAAGGATCGGGGGAACGTAATGTGAGCACGTGCAATGGCACGGATTGCCCCCGTCTCGTTCAAATGCTTTGCGCAACGAGGCGATCCTGATATGAGTGGACTAATGATGATTTAGCCACGTTTGTGTGTGTGTGTGTGTGTGGATTTCATTACACAGGCATACAGCAGTCCTGAATGGACAGCAACCCTGGGATGTACGAGCAGCACACCTCTCAACGGGATCAAACAGACTTGACTGTGTTCACAGTTTATACTGATACAAACCACTAGGCGGATAATATTGCATCGTCGTCACAATCCAGCAAAGAGGGTCGCCTACCCTTTCCAGTGAAGGAAGAAAAACACGTTTTCTACCAAGTCAACTTAAATGTATTCAATAAATCATCACATCATAAACAGCTTATACTGCACAAACTGCAATAATAATAGTACGCTAATCTCTGCTGCATAGTCAACTGTCATAACAGGTAAGTTGTTATAATGGATCATGCCATTATAGCATTTGCATCTGTTATAAAGGAAAATGGTTTGACAGTTTTACAATATAATGTCCAAACACCAAATTGCAAGGTCAAAATATTAAAGTGTGTGTAAGATATGAATATAAATATACACATAGTTCATGAATAAAAATGTAAACATTAATAACATCAGTACAACATGGTTCTGAAAGAGAAAAATCATTGCTCAAGAAATCATTTGTGCAATAACACGTTTAGCTCAAAAACCTTGCAGTTAGAACTGAGAACTCACCTATACGGTCCACACAGTGCACACACTCACAAAGAAAGTATATAATTTGTAGGTCTTGTCGAGACATGCTCCCTTGAGTGGAAATTAAATGTCAGATCTTAATATTATGAAATGTATTTTATATCACACAGTGGCAGCAGTTTTATCTCATCCACTGAGCTGAGGAGAACTTAAAAGAGGCAAATGATGATTTAACCAACCATTCATATGAAAGAGGGATTGTTAAAACGAAGTGGGATTTCTTTTTTAAAGTTCTCAATGTTTCTGGAGCGATAACTCAGAAGAGTCACCTTTGAAAAAAAAAACGGCTTAAAAAAATCCAATTTAATTTCATTTTTAAAACCCGATTCCTCTTCCTGCAGGCAAAGATAAGTTTGATTCTGAAAAAGTTACACACTCCGATCGGAGGCTGCAATTCACCATAAAATTTCTTATCAATTCTCTTCTCGTTTTTTTTACTTAGCTGACACATGTTCAGAAGGTCAATCCGCAGCTCACAAGTTAATTCTCTTTGACCCTCACCTCAAACAAATTCATTCTGAAGGGGTTTCACAATAAGTTCTCATACACTAAATAGTTGGTATATTCCAAATTTAAAAGTCGTAATTGTATAATCAGTGCCAAAATAGTGCACTATTGCTCAAGTCGGTGAACATATCATCTGTAATGCTTTAAACAAGACTTCTAATATAATAAATGAAGGCTATACCATTTATTTTATGCCTTTGTTTATGTGACACTCATCATCTCTTCCACAATATTTATAGTTGAATCATCCATTCAAATCATGAGATAAATCCATGATTCAATCAAACCACACTCAATCTCTTCCTCTCCCTTTCTCCGTTTCTCTTTATTATGCTTCCAGCCTGACAGATAAAAATCGCATGGCCCTAATAGATCATGTTTTAAAAGCTCTCCTCCCTGAGAGATACTCTAACATGGCTTCCTCCCTGCAAACACTGAACACAGATGTCACAGTGAGTAAGAGCGGTGCCTCTCATAACTGTCAGCAGTACTGTGGCAGTGGCACATCCCCAAGGAGAACTGCACAATACGATCAAGAACCATGTGAACTAGCTAACATCAAGTCGGAAACGCAGTGCTGAATCAGAGAGCAGGCAGTCAAAGAAAGAAAACACAAAGAAAGTGTGGAGAAATTAAAGAAACCTAAGAAACGCCTATGGGAAATTGAAGAAGTAGGTTTATCCAATGGCCTTGAAGATCATAGAGGTTTCATTAGGGAGATGTGGCAAATTGATTTTTGCAAAAATATTGCAAATTATGTATTAAATTATGATATATAAAATGATGTTTGATACTTGTTCTAACTACTTATTAAAATGAGCCGAATCAACACAATTCTTGAGCTTTTTATGTTCAATCAACTTCAATTTGTAAAAACAATTAAGTTAACTTAATCGACTTATGTTGGGACAACATGATGGAATTGTGTGTGAAACCCAGCATTTTTTACAGTTTAGGTTGGATGTACAATATAACACTTCAGTATCGATATCACAATGTGATCATTCGCAATAGTTACATCGTACATCATACATTGTAGTATAATTTTGCATGTGTTTTTGATGCCTGTGATTGTAAAATGATTTTAAAATAAAAAGTTACTAAAAAGTTACACTAAAAAGTTTATAGGCTGTTTAATAGATTTTATGGAGATGCAAATAGTAAACATTAATTCATCAATCTCTGACTAAACACCTGCATGAACAGGCCTGTAGCCAGGGGGTGGGGACGTTGGGTGGTTCAAAAGACCTGACAAAGGCTTAGAATTTGCCATTGGTCCAGAATTTTTGCCACTATTTTCCCATTTGTCCTATTTTGACTGCTACACCATCATAAACTGTGCAAATAACCCATCAAAGGTTTTAAGGCATAAGTAAATTCAACTTTCGCTATTGACCTACTGTTGTTAAATAGAACAAAAAACATTTTACAAGTAGCCTAACTTTTAACTTTCTTGGACCTTTTTCATTCATTTATTCATTCATTCATTTTCTTTTCGGCGTAGTCCCTTTATTAATCTGGGGTCGCCACAGCGGAATGAACTGCCAACTTATCCAGCATATGTTTTACACAGTGGATGCCTTTCCAGCTGCAACCTATCACTGGGAAACACCAGCCTGATTTCATGAGAAAATGTAATATTACATTTTGTCAGTTTAGTGGCTAATTCATACGAGTTCAGTCGTACGAAATTGTACGATTTTAAAAAGGAGGCGTGGCACCTAACCCCACCCCTAAATCAAAAAGTTACGAATTGGCGTGAGACTGTGTTGGAAACACCCATACACTCTCATTCACACACATACACTGTGGACATTTTTAACGCACCCAATTCACCTGTACCGCATGTCTTTGGACTTGTGGGGGAAACCGGAGCACCCGAAGAAACCCACGCAAAGGCAGGGAGAACAAGCAAACTCCACACAGAAATGCCAACTCACCCAGCCGAGGCTCAAACCAGCGACCTTCTTGCTGTGAGGCGACAACTCTACCTACTGCGCCACCGCATCGCGGAACTTTTTCATAAATTAAATAATTGACCAATGAAAAGGTCTAAAACACCAAAAGTGGCCCATATTAAAGTTAATTTTAATAGCAATAGGCTGTTGTTGTTATCAATGAATTTTCTAAATTTTCAAGAGAGGCTAGAAAAAATCCAGAAGCTGTACATTATTATTGTTGTTTTATTTGCTTTTATTCAAATGTCCAAATTCTGACTGAGGAAAGCTGAATGTGTTGGCCAGTTTGTTATTTGTCTAATAAATGACAACAGGCTACATTTTTTTCTAATGATATAGGATGTAATACTTTTGTACTTTAAAAATAAGTTTCTATTTTTTATATTTCTTTATTATAAATCTTTAGAAAATATTTCGGTACATCAAAAATTGACCATTGGACAAGCTAATCCAGCTAAAATTTGTGCTTAAAATCTCACTAAATTAAGTATATAATTATTATAATTAAATAGAAAATGAAGTGAATAACTGCAAAAAAAGTTCACTTTTCAAGAAAAAAGAGCCACCCCTTTCACCAGGCTGGCTTTGGGCCTAATGAAAATACTCACAACACATGTGAATACAGAAATGAACTGCAAATAGCACAGACAACAACGAAAATGTGGCAAGGGACCCCAAAATTTGTATAGATTGTGTATTAGATATTAAGTAATCTGGTGAAATTGTATTCATATTGCAATATATATCGTAAAATAAAATAAAAATATTGCAATGTTAAATGTTTCCAATATCGTGCAGCCCTAGTGTAGGCTTTTTATTTTATTATAACAAATGTGTGGGGGCAATAGGCTGATTGATTGCTTACAAAAAATACAATGATCCAATAACATCCACTTAATAAATATCCTGCATGATCTGGAAATTTTCTCCTTTCATACAGCGAAATTGTGCTGTATTTTTTATTTACTTTCTATTGTCAGTGAGTTTATATTACATGCAAAAAAAAAAACACAGAGAACTGCTCAAATTATCTCACCGTTTACATAAAAAAAGTCTTGTTAATATGCAAATGATAATGACTATACAAGAACACCACCGTAGGTCATTTGGAAACAGACATGTGTACGCCGAATATCCTGAATAGCAAAAAAGCATTTGTGTGAAAACCAAAAACAAGGTAATGGGCAAAAAAAAAATCATCCTGAATATGTTATAATGATTTTTTTCTGATAAAGAACGCTGTTAAAGTAGTGTAATCTTTAGTGAACCATGCTAGATTGTGTCAACACACTCACATCCAAACTGTACAATTCTGGTGAAGATTTACTCTACCACAACATCACATTTTTGGGAATTGATCAATACAAGTAGAGATGTGTGCTCAATTTAGTCTCTACCTGCTGCTCAGAGGCACCTGTGGGGGGAAAAAAGAGAAAGAATGAGCATGAGAGCGTTTGAGTACAAATGCGCTTCAGTAAATCTCACTCTTAAAATGCCTTATTAGCTCTTTTTTTAATCCCACAAGCCACATTTTGGGATCTGTAAAACTACAGTACAGACCAGCAGAGGTGGTAAAATCTAGGAAGCAGAGAGCATTAAAATGTAATTGATAAATAATGGCCCTGTATTATCTCTGAGGATCATGTTTTCTGGAATGCATAAGGATGTCTATAGAGTACCTAAACACTGCAATGAACACGAGACACAAATCTTCAAATCAGCCATGAGGAAAAGGACACTAACATAATTAATTGAACACTATCAAAATGAATTAAAAACAATTATTCACTGGTCATCTTATGCAGAACTCCACTGAAAAAAGGTCAAGTACCACTACATAAAAAAATAGACTTAAAATACGATCTGTTTAACTGAAATTACGGATTACCTCAATATGAATGTGGTAAACTCTTCGAAAAAACAACAAATATTGCCATATATTATTAGTATTACAAATATAATATTTAATAATATTATATGTATCCATTTATCAGTGAATTTAGGTAGTGCAATTGAACAAAACAAATTAAAGGAAATATTTATAAAAATAATATTTTAGTCACCGAACATCTTTATAGAAAAATCATACATTAAAATTTATGTTGAAATATTGGAACAAACTTTTTTTTTACAAAATTTGATACATTTTGTTTCTCTTGAATTTTGCTCTTTTTGTCATTTAAAAAAAAAGTATTTTGAACCATATACACACACGCACGCACGCACACACACAGTTGAAATCAGAATAATTAGCCCCCCCTTTGATTGTTTTATTTTTTTTATTTTTTAAATAGTTCCCAAATGATGTTTAACAATGTCCTTGCTCTTTCACAGTGTGTCTGATAATATTTTTTCTTCTGGAAAAAGTCTTATTTGTTTTATTTCGGCTAAAATAAAAGCAGTTTTTCATTTTTTAAACTCCATTTTAAGGTCAAAATTATTAGCCCCTTTAAGCTATTTTTTCGATAGTCTACAGAACAAACCATTATTACTCAATAACTTGCCTAATTACCCTAACCTGCTTAGTTATACCAATTAACCTAATTAAGCCTTTAAATGTCACTTAAAGCTGTATAGAAGTGTCTTGAAAAACGTGTAATTAAATATTATTTACTGTTATCATGACAAGGATAAAATAAATCAGTTATTAGAAATGAGTTATTAAAACTATTATGCTTAGAAATGTGTTGAAAAAAATCTTCTCTCCGTTAAACATAAAATTGGTGAAAAAATAAACAGGGGGGCTAATAATTCTGACTTCAACTGTATATAAATATATATATTTGAGTCCTGATCGGGAGGCAATGTCCAATTCCGATCGAGTCTGAAAGCGCATGATCAGGCTCGATTTTCGATCACGTGATCGGATCTGGACATCCCAATCAGAAACCCTGAGTTCTAATTGTTAAGTTTATATTTTGTTTTCCATACAAGACTTGAAAAATAAAGTCTAAATGTGTCCTAACAAAACTACAATGAAATTGAATGACTAAATTTACTTACGAAATATAATTGCCAATTCAAAGATAACTGTCCTGGCCTGAAAAACAAACATATGATGATGATAAAGGATAACAATACTGTAAAAACCTACCAGATCAGACATGATGGCTTTAAATTAAAACAAGAGGAAAAAAAACAAGAAACAAAATAAGTTCAAAATAGTCTTGAACAACATAATGCATTTCAAAATAAAAGTGACTTGAAAAAAGGCAGACAGACAGACAGACAGACAGACAGACAGACAGACAGACAGACAGACAGACAGACAGACAGACAGACAGACAGACAGACAGACAGACAGACAGACAGACAGACAGATAGATAGATAGATAGATAGATAGATAGATAGATAGATAGATAGATAGATAGATAGATAGATAGATAGATAGATAGATAGATAGATAGATGGACATATCTTTGTGTTTTTTAGTTGAGCCTATTTGACATTGAAAAGTGATGCCCTTTATCATTACACACTTCCCACACGCTCTTGGCTGCACGAACACATACGTTACTCATCAGCAATCAGCACTCTTAGTTTCAAATCAGTTTCCTTCAAATAGCTATATAAAAACAAATGATGAAGAAATCACGCCCATTTAATCCTTTTCTCTGCCATTTCTGCAGTGTTTTTAAACCATGCCAAATGCCTTGAGGCAATTCTTCAATGCAATTTGGCAGAAAGGTGTTGGACATTGATGCTGGAGCTCGGTGTGAAATGATTGGCCTAAAAAAAAAACAAAAAAAACTTAGTGATGAACAAGGGGAGGAAATGAAAGATGCTTAAATGGTGTTTGGCAGGATGAGTGAAGGGTATAATGGGGGGAACGGGCTGATCTGGGCAGCTCTCAGATGCATAAGTGGCCACTCATTGCCACAAGCACTGAGAAACACGTCTCTATTCACCAGCTGAACTCATCCCTGTCTTTCTCCTACCACGACTGCTTAAATTTAGATCAGTTACGTAATGATGTAACAATATACAATTTAGTTTCGTTAAAAGTTCGATAAAGCACAGAGGTATAGACAGTGGATATTATTTTCATTATGAGATTTTGACTGCAAGCTCCACAAAACTTTCAAAGAATATTTAATACAGTGTAGCTGAATGTATAGGAATGAAGGACATGTTAATGTAGTATTGCAAAGACAAATAAGCAATTTCTGCGTCATTAATGTATCAAACTGCTACTGTAAAAAAAAAAAAAAAAAAGGTTTTCGAATATCTTTCCTAATGATTTCTCGCTCCACCATTAGTTTGGAAATCAGCTCTTCCCCCTCATTAACCACACTCAATAACATTATTAATAAAGTTAGTTGTGCATTTACCTGAAAAAATAAACCAATAAAAAAATTACTTGCTAGTCACCTCTACATATTGAAAGGTCAACTAAAAATGAGAATTTGCTGTTAATTTACTCATCCAAGGTGATTCATTTGCTCACTAAGACAGTGGTCCCCAAACTTTGTCACCTTGGACCGGTCAACGCTTGACAATTTTATTGTGGCCAGAGAGTGGTGGTGGTGGGTTGATGAAAATATATGTATATTGCTAGGCGACCATCATCCGTTTTCTCAGAGGATGACAAGCTGACAAAACATTGCTGCAACTTTAATACAAGTTTTATTTTTGGAAAAAAAATGAAAAATACTGCAGTGTTTGGGTGTTCTGTGTTTGTCAGAGGTAATTAGTCTACCGAAATGTACATATTCCATAAAAAGTATGAAGTAGATCGCTTAATTCTTGTGGCTCATGGTAGTTAAGATGTTTTTAACTTGGAGCGCCTGGAAGGCACGAGTGCATGGGCCGCTTGCGCCCGTGGCTCCGAATATGTACTCGTAAGGGGCGCCTACATAGAAATAACAAACTTGCACTCAGGAAAAGACGCAATATGTGAATGGCCCCTGGCTGCCATCAATTGCGATCTCCAGCAGTTGATCTTTTTCTTACACAGACATGCTGGATTCACCTGATTTGTTGACAAATGGGTTGCGGATCCATTCCTTGGCAGTTTTTGGCTCCTTCGCTGGGTCTTTTCACCTTCGAAAAAAAACTTCCCAAAGGCGTCTTGCTCTAACTCATTTTGCTAGTTTGTGGGTTAAATGTTGGCGCTCAAGTGATTGAGATGTAACAGAGACAATATAGTAATTTATCAAAACAAAAGAGTTTTTCAAAATATAAGATCGTTGAGAACCAATTAGTAAATAAAAAAAAAAAAAAAAAAAAAAGGTTTAGGGACCACTACAAGACATTAACAAAGATTTTTAGTTATGATTATATGTCTTGGTTTTCATAAAATGCAGTTTGAGACTTAAAAATAAGCAAACACTAGGAATCTGTGAAAATGTTTTATGCACAACTACTGCTCGTTTCACTCAAACTGTGTCAGAAAAAGTCTTTAGTTTGTATTTCATGTATTTATGTTTTTGTTTCTATCCTCAAAGTTTGTAGTTGACGATGCGTCATCAAAGGCCGCAGTTTCAGTTTAAAATGTTATTTAATTTAAAAACAACCTTTATTATTATTATTATTTTTATTATTATTATTATTATTATTATTATTATTATTATTATTATTATTATTATTATTATTATTATCATCGTTTGTTAACTAACTCTTTATATTTGGCTATTTGTGGCCCTGCATAAAAATAAATAAATAAATCATGTGTCATTTTTTTGGATGTTTTGTATGTACATTGATGTAGCCTTAGCTATAATTTTATAATATTTGGTCAAGATACAACTATTTAAATGTCTGGAATTGGAGGATTCCAAAAAACAATAATCAATGAAAATTTCCTTTAAAGTTGTCTGAATGAAGTAATGTAATGTTTATTTATTTAGCAGATTATCGTGTATGTCCATACATCCCAAAGTGCTTCACAATCACTAGTGGGGTCTCTCCACACTTCACCAGTGTGCAGCATCCACTTGGAAGATGTGGCGGCAGCCACAGAACTGTGCCAGTGCTCTCACCGCACACCAGCTATAGGAGGAGTGGAGAGACAGTGATAGAGTCAATTTGGTGGATGGGGATGATTGGAAGGCCATGATGGGTAAGGGCCAATAGACGGAATTTGGCCAGGACACCAGGGTTACCCCTACTCTGAGATTTTTAATGACCACAAAGTCAGGACCTCGGTTTAAAGCAGGGGTGTCCAAACTCGGTCCTGGAGGGCCGCTGTCCTGCCTAGTTTAGCTCCAACTTCCTTCAACACACCTCCTTGGAAGTTTCTTGTATACCTAAAAAGAGCTTGATAAGCTGGTCCAGGTGTGTTTAATTGGGGTTGGAACTAAAATATGCAGGACATCGGCCCTCCAGGACTGAGTTTGGACACCCCTGGTTTAAAGTATCTTCCGAAAGACGGTGCTTACTGACAGTATAGTGTCCCTTCACTATTCTGGGGAATTAGGACAATGAGCATCCCCTGCTGGCCTCACTAACACCACTTCCAACAGAAACTAGTTTTCCCATGTGGTCTCCCATCCAGGTACTGACCAGGTTCAGCCCTGCTTAGCTTCAGTGAGTAACCGTGCGGTGTTTAACAATGCACATTAATCGAAAAAATGGGAGTTTTGATATGTTTATTGTTGGAAATTTAGAAACTGTCTTCATGAAACATGATCTTTACTTAATATTCAAGTGATTTATGGCAAAAAAGATCATTAATAATTACTGTATTCTTGATTGTTTTTTTAAATTACTACAACTTACTATTTATAATACTATTTAAGTAAAGTCTCCATCTTTAAAGATAGTTCTATGTGTACAAAACCCCCTCCTGTTCCAATAGATTTTCCTGCTCCTCCTCAAACAAAATAATGCACTGCAAATGAAAGTGATCAATCTGTTCCTTTATTCTATCATTTAGATTCCAGAATTGATGCAGAAGCAGTACGCCTCAGTGATAATATGACCCATTTGTGGTGAGGGAAGCCGGCCGTCCTCCATATTTAACGAGCCAGCAGTGTTTCCCAGCACAAAAGCGCCGTGCCAAGCAGATGGAACAAAGCTATGACTGAACCCTCCCAAAGTTATCGCTTACCAAATGGCTAAGCTAATGAATTCTCCTGACACCCCCAGGCTGTTCCATACCATCCTCAATATGCAGACCACAGCAATGTGGCATGAATTAGCCAAACCGCTGAACAGGTTTCTCATTTAAACTATGGACTGGTGAAAAATTGAGTTCGCAAGTTGTTAAATGCAGTGTTTAAATGGCAAAACATGACTGCTTTCCACTTGCTCTGGATTCATGTGGCACACAGAACAATGTGAGAAATAAAGTCTGATGGGGTCTACGGAAAGTTACAATGAGTTCTCCTCTGCGTGCTCTTCTGGGACGTGTGGATATAAAAGCGTGACGGTCCACAGCTGGGGCTCAGGCAAAAGACCACCTCTCCATTCATTTCCCGAACATATATATGGAGGATGTTACACTCGGTTTAACATTCCTGGCAAGTTTCATCTAGTTTTGCCACTGTGGCCTTCTCCCACTTTTATTTTATCTGCCACTGAAATGCCAGACTGTCCACCATATCGTCCCCTAAATGAGCTTTCTGTACCCCTATGACACGGCAGTTCTAGTCTGCTGCTTTTGTCTACCTGAGCACAGCAGAAGTTGGACAATGGGCAAAATTGGTGTTCTTTTCATGGCTCTGCTTCATCTACCCTTAGAAATGTGGGTAGCGGCTTTAAACAACCCTGTAATCCTGGCTATCTGAAATCACATATGAATATCTATCTGGACTGAACATGGCCACCTTCGCAGTATTATTACCGGACAATACAGACAAGTAGAGATGTTGTATTTTTAAGCATTTGAATCTGTTTGCTGTCTGTTCTGGTTCATTTCAAAGATATTTAGAGCTTACTTCTTTAGTGAAACACAAACTGTTTTTGTGCAGATATAAAAATTTTTTTGGAGATTTTTACTTTGGAGATGCAAATAGATATAGGGATATTGTGGTGCCTTATTTACCCCTTAAATGTTCGTTCACCCTAAAATAAAATATGTTATCATTTACTCAATACCATGTTGCTCCAAACCATAAGAAATCTGTTTATATTCAAAACACAAAAAAATTTAGCAATTTTTACCAGAATCTGAATTATTTCTGTCCCTCCATTGAAAATATATTAATCCAAAACTCTGAAGCATAAAAATATAAATCCATGTGGCTAAACTAGTCTTCTGAAGCAGTGGTCCTCATCCACCGGGGCTGCGGACCGGTCCGTGGATCAATTGGTACCGGGCCGCACAAGAAACCATTCATTATTTCAGTTTTATTTATAATCTGAGACTTTTAGTTTGAAAAATCTTTTAGTTTGAAAAATCTTTTATTTTGAAAAAAGACTGTATTCTCTCGCTTACATCTCAGTGACTTGAGTGCCCAAATTTAACCCAAAAGCAGCAAAATGAGTATGAACAAGACGTGAAAAGTTTCTTTGCTAAAGGGAAAAGGCCCAGTGAAGGACCCCCGAACTGCCAAGGAATAGATCCGCAACCCATTTGTCAACAAATCAGGTGAATTCAGCATGTCTGTGCAAAAAGATCAACTGCTGGAGATCGCAAATGACGGAGGCCTTTTAGGGGCCATTCACATATCATGTCCTTTCTAGAGTTCGTTAACCCGTTAATAACAAAAGTTGGTTATTTCCACTGGAGGTGTGCGGCTTGCACATGCAAGGCGTGACCAGCTCGCGCCTTCTAGACGCACTCAGTTAAATGAATGCCATGAGCACACCCTAAGTCACGTGACAAGAATTGACCAATCAGCTTCAGCTTGTATGAAATATACACATTTCAGTAGACTAGTTATCTCAGACAAACACATAAGACCCAAACACTACAGTGCTTTGTAATTTTCCCCATAAATAAAACTTGTATTAAAGTTGCAGCGATGATTTGTCAGCGTGTCATCCTCTGAAAAAAATGGTTGATGGTCGCCTAGCAACTTATAAACCATCGACCACCCCTCTACTCAACCAACAATCCCCACGTCCCCGGTCCACAGTGATAAAAATGTTGGGCACCTTTTTTCAAAAGAGTCGGGATTTGATCCACAAACTATCTGAAGATGAAGGCAAGTTTACACACACATACACTTGCATTGATTTGTTTGATATGGGGAAAAATCACAAAAGAACATCTGTGCATAAAACATAAACATCGACCTCCACTGGGAAAACAACTTCTAGTTTACCATCAATAGTTTTCCATGCATTAGCCTACATATCAATATTCTCAATTTAAAAAATAAAACACAAAAGACTAGCTCAGCATAATGCTTCAATGCTTCGTTGACTCATTGTACTTCAAGGCGTGATGTATGGAAATGAGATGTGAAGTTTATGCCACTCATGTTTGATGGAGCCTCCAGGAGCTAGTTAAAGCCAAGGCATGCATGAACACGGCGTGAAGTACATGCATCTGAAGCGCTCTGAAGGACCTTAATGAATCCCAAGTATTTTTCAATACAGTTAGTTAATAATTCAGGACGTAACTTTCCTATACCTGTTTATGAGCTTCACATGCCTGTATTTTATTCATGCTGGTAGTTCTCTGCAAGCCTTCTTCATCTTTAATGGAGACACGCAGTGTGTTCTTAATGTTCAACTTCATTGAAATAACTTTTGTCTTTTAAAGTCATGGATGTATATGCTTATATACATTTTTTTATTATTATTATTTAATCAAGCACTTATGCTATGGTGATTGCAGTGAACTAGTCTGATTGTCCTTGAAGTCTTCAATGTTAAAATGTTTAATCAACTTATTATGCAGACTATAAGCAACCATTTACTGAATGATTTCATGTCCCTAAATAGTGTGAACACTGTTTCTCTTTGGTGTTATCAAAACATTGCACTAGCTAGCACGGCAACAATGAATCAGCCAATGGCAGAAGTTTAGAGTGGGGGTATTTGTTTGCATGGGCCATTGGGGGAGGAGGAGTGCTTGGGAAACCTGTTTGAAAACAGGCATTACTTCTTCATCTCACTTTTAAAATGTACAACGTGAAGGCTCTCAATGGCTACAGTCTCCACCCCAGTGGCTTTGGCTATCACATATTCTCCATCTATTCTCTTCATTACTTTCTAATTTGACTCCCAGTCAGAGCCGATTTCTTTCACTCTCCCTCGCACTCTTTTTGTCTCCCCTCTTTCGACTATTTTTGCTTCATCATTTATTCTGTCTGCCCTCTGTTCTTCCTTTTATTCTCTCCCTTGCTCTTTTTTATTTTGAACACTGCATGGCAATCAATTCTCAAGTCACAGGAGGGCTGTTCATTCCCCTTTGCCCAGCGAGGAGATCCATTGGTCTGTCAGTTAAAAGAGTGGAATAAACGTTCACTCTAGCTCTCAGTCCCTTTGCTAACTTAGCCAAAAGAAATAAATGCATGCCCCGCCGAGATACCTTTACATTTAATACCCGAGTTTAAGTGAATTAAAGGACAGACGGAAAGTCTCAATCATTAAAACATAAATTAAATTGCTCATAATGGCTAGGGCCAGAGAAAATCTGTGGACGTTTTATGCTATTTCTGCTGAGAATTTATAATAAAATCTGCGGAATTATGCTAAATGATTTTAGAAGTATCATAACTACAAACTTAATGTATGAAATGTAGTGTTTACATAGCAAATCCGATTAGATCCGCTCATTTGGCCAACAAAGCAAGTCTCTCGTATATTATATCTAGTAACAGACAGAAAATAATTTACAATCTGTATTGTAAATCAATCATATGAACATTTTAATATTACTATTATATCACAAAAATATTAGTGAAATTAAATATATACATGTAATTTATATAAATATAAATTAAATATATGAATAAATATAAGTTTACATACATTTACATAAGTAAATAAATGGACTTAATGATGGGCTAAAAAATCTGTGGAAATCTGAGGATTTCTACGCACGCAGATTCTGTGTGGGCCTAATAAAGACTAACTTAGGGTGTGACAAGTACTGTATGTGCTCAAATACATTTTTGAAAAGTTGTGTATAGATGACAATGTTAACAAAATATCTCATGCTCACGCAAATTCTCAAAACCAACTGCTGAAACCTGGACATAAACACAAAGCAAATTGTCATTCACAATAACACACAGATACAGTCAACATTTTTCATATTATTCAGATCACATTAATGTTCATTTGCTTGCCTAAGACACTTGACTTGGGTTTGGTCCTTTAGTACTCCCAGAAAGTGATGTAGAGCATGCTGATATCTGATTCAATCTTTTAGTTGAGCACTTGTGACTGGACCACTGCAAGTACATGTTAATACCAGGTGAATACAGGGCCTTAGTGGAAAATCATCTTATGCCTCATTTTCACTGAGAGCTACAGTTTAAAACAATACAGTATGGGTCAACCTGATCAGACTTCCCTTTCCACTGCCAACAGTACCCTTACTTGGCAGGCATGGTGAAAGCAAGAAAGTAGCTGTCGTTGTCATTCTTGTTAGAAGAAAACAGCAATACAGAACATTGATATATTGCACTTTTTGCACAATCAAGTTTATTATTTCAAGATGTGTGCAGATACTGAGAGGAAGTGGAACCCCTTGTACTTTCTGCATATTTATAATGATATGTGAACCTATTATCCAATTATTTTAGCATTTTGGCTTGTTAAAAAGTTCTTAATGGAAATGCCAGAACGCGTATACATTTTGAAAATGTGTGCAAAAAATTTGCAAGTAGGATAAACTTTTAATTCAATAGAAAAAAATGTGAATAAACTATGATGGCAACACTTTTATTGAATAAATTCCAGCTCGCACATCTAAAAAGTCATGTGATTTCATTTGAAAAGATCATGTTATAACAAAAAAAAAGCTTTTTTTCTGTCAGAACTGGGGCACGATGGAACGGCATTAATGAACAAACCAGCGGACTGACCACATTGCACAACATCTGAAAAGTTTTGGTCATTCTAAAATGCCTTAGCCAAAATCCATCATTAAAGAGGCTCAGTATTATTATCTCCTACAACTGCTGCACCTAAAAATCCAATTATGAAAGCATCCATTACATTTAACATAGCTAACAGAGGACATACAACAGATCCTGTTCTTGCTGTTTGTCACACAAGGGTGACCAGCTTTGTCTGAGCATGGGTCATTGCCAGATGATGTCATTGTATTATTACAATGTATTTTTAAAAAGGTGCTTTCTTGTGTTGTAATTTCTTAGGCTTGTTCCATGCACAAGCGATGATTCTCTATATACCAGCAGCGTCCAGCAGCAAATCTAGCTCCACATTTTTGGTACTGATCAAACTCAGAAAACTTAAAATAGCAGCAAGGTGCCATAACCCAGGCAAAATTCCATATATACATTACCAAATATTACCACAAAACATACAATACATCATTTTTTAGATGCATCTCTCCTCCCGCTTATCCTGCATATAGGAACTCTAAAACAATGTCCTGATGGCAGCAGCTGAAACACAGAATACAATGGGTGATCCGGGGTGCTTAAGATACCCTTGAGCTCTCTTTAAAACATAATTACGGTAAATTACCATTGGACCAGTTTGGTTAATACCAATGATCTTGCCTGCCACCTTCACAAGGCTACTCAATCTGTGCTTATTTGACAGACTCAGATTACCGTACCAAGCTACAATGCAGAAAGATAAAGCAGATTCAACAAATTGTTTATAAAAAAGTACAACCAAAGAGATAAAAACCTGAACATTCCTCAGAACAAAACAGTCTTTGTTGGACTTTTTTATAGACAGCCTGGGTGTTAGGTTGGAATGTCAACATGTTGTCAATAACAACCCCTAGATATTTATATGTGTCAACAATTTCAATGTCCAAACCTTTAATAGTTGTTATGCTGGGGCAGGAGAAGTCTTCCTGTAATCTATCACCTTGTCTTTTGTTTTATACATTAAACTGATCCACCTTTTTGGTACTGTACTGTTATGCTAGCTACCCTTACAAAAGGGTACCAAAAAAGTGGTACTATTCGCTATTTTGGTACCTCTGACAGTCGAAATGCAAATAAACCATAATTTTTAAGTAGCTTCTTAAAAAGCACCTGCTAAATGACTAAATCTGTATGTAAATGTAGATCCACAGGTCTACATGACATATTTTCTATTCAAATAAAGCCTAGAAAAAAATGAAAACAATTTAGAGACAATATTTAATCGATGATATCTTGCTCATAATATTCAAAAACCTTAAAATGGCAAACAATCCAAGACAACATTCCAACATACATGCCAAATCCACATAGCACCACACTGATGTACTTTTACCTGATAATGTGATAAACATGAACACAGCATGTGTAAGCCTCATTAATCTGATAACAGCAGCGACTAAACATGGCCATCCAAATTAATCCCATGTTACCTCACATCATAACCCATCTGCTAGAGTCAGACTCATAACGCTGCCTCTTCTATGCTGGACCTGCGCACATAATCGCCATTAGTGGAAGCTGAGGATCTAAATGTTTAATAGTACATTAGAGTCCCCATCGACCCTGCGGATGTGCTGAGAAAGACACTTTCCCTTCAGGCAGGCTTCAGGGGTGAAAGCACAGGCTGTCTGGAGCGAACCTGTGGAGAATTTGTATTAAAATGTCGATACTGAGGTGACCGATGCTCTGTCTTTTTTAACTCTTTTGCTCTCCAAAGTGCCTTGAAACCTTCTTGGGTCTAGCTGAGGTGGAAAAACGGGAAAAAAGTCTTCTCTTGTAATGTAATATTAAGGCAGCTATGAACCTTGTGTGAACCGACACATATAAAGCTGTTTTTTTTTTAATGGACGCTGAACATTGGATTTAATTCTATGCTAACTCAAGGGTAATGCTGTCTACAGCGCTTTGATGTAAGAATTAATTAATTATTCTTGAATTTAGTCATTACAAAAAGCAACCATGCGTTTCTCTATGTAAACATTTTAGTATTTAAAAAGCGCCACACTATTTTATTCATTAACCAAGAAGAAATGTAATAACGTTTATACAAAATAGCAGTCATGAATATTTAACATTCGCCTTTTAAAGGAATAGTTCAAAATCACATTTACTCACAATCGGGTCTTTCAACCACTGGAGCAAATGTTTAGAAATGTGTGTATGTGCTGGAAAGCATCAGAAAATTCATTCTTGTGTTGATATTCACCAGCCATGCAGAAGCTTGGTGTGAGGAGCATAAGAGCAATGAAAGTGAATGACTATAGCTGAGTATCACTCAGGGGAATATTGTATAATTGTTATTATTAGTAGTAGTAGTAGTATTTATTATATGCGTATTTATATTTGTTTTAATAATAGTAAAAAATGCATTTGTCCAACTGGTTTTGAAGACGTACTGTATGCATCACCATATAGGGCATAAGAAAAGGATGTGTGTTTGGATAAACTCAGTTTTTTTCACTTTGTTATTAGTGTTAATTTATTTGTTTGCTGGAAATTAGAACTGAATTTACAAATTGTTTTGAAACAAATGTTTTTTCAAAAAGATTAAACAAAATTAAATATATAGGCTAATGGATATCTTCTGTGGAGTGCATACAACACCGCTTTCTTATCCACGAAACAGGAGTAAAGAGTAAAAGTAAAGAGAAAGTAAAGAGGCTGAATAGAGGAGGCTCATTCTTTATCCTCGTGCTACAGATGGTCTGTTTAACTCTTTTCTCGCTAGAAGCATTTTTTTTTCAACTTACAAAGTCCACCATGTAAATAGCAAATGAGCTATGCCAGAATGCAACTGACTCTTAAAGGAAATGGAGATGAGACTCTGATTGGTTTAATGCACGTAATGATGAAAACACACCCATAATTCTGTTGTCTACTGTTGTTTGCTTGGTTACCAGTAGGTTACCAATAATACAGTCAGCTGCATTAACAACATGATGGAAAGGCACCTTATTTTGCATTTGGGATTTTTTTCGTTTTTTGCAAACTTCGACGTGAATAGGGTAAATAAGCACTGCTGGTGTTTCTTCCTATACCGATAAACCTCCGGTGAACAGGTAATTTGACTTTTTTCAATGTTTTATGGTTTCTTTAACAGGATTGATGTTGTAATTAAAATACAATCAGTTAAATAGACTTCAGCATTCATTTAGTTAATCAAGTGTAAAACGAGATGAAAAGTTGTTTACATGCACATGCTCGTCAGGCAGGCGAGTGCAGAAACACCATTGAAAATACTAGGGTAAAATAAATGTTCATATTTAAAAAAATATATATATATATTTAATGCAGTGCTGCATGTACAATCTGAGACCCACTTTATATCTTATATCAATCAGGCAGTGAAGATCATTGATTTTTAAAGAAAACACACCTTAAACGTGCCGATTTTGTAACCGCATATAGTTCACCGGAAGCTCTTGACCAAAGTTAGTGCAAAATTAGTAGTCCTTCTGCATACCAATGCATATACCCTATTGCTTCACTTTTTTCTTTAAATGAAAAAAGTTTAATCTTTTTCATTATATAATGACTTGGGTTTGTCCCTTACTCTAAGCTTTTTAGTGATTTCAAATGTACCCAAAGAAAAAAAAAAATCACTATAAAAATTCAATAAAAATTGCTTTAAGTACAATACTTACTACTTTACCACTACAACACTATACTTAATAATTAATTTGATTTAGTATAGTAAAATTCATCAGCTGCATTCAAATCGCATACTCTTCTTGTGTAGGTCATTTTAAATGAAACAATATTGTAATCACAACAAAACACAATGATTCTTAATATGAACGTGAAGAATTCAAGGGCACCTATGATGAAAATTATCTTTTGTAAGCTGTTTGGACAGAAGTGTGCAGGCATAGTGTTTCTACGGTCATATCGGGGTGATAAAAACACAATAAGTCTCTTTTTTTTAATTTCCTGACTTTAAAATAGGATCTAAATCCCTCTCATTTTGAGGCTGACCGCAACTTGACGTAGGAATGGGTTTTCCCTGCCCACCGAATTGATTGACAGACTTGTATTAATATGTCTTCGTAATAACGCATATAATCATATCAGCAAGACAGGACGTGCGCAAAGCAACCGGGATTAAAAGATCTGTTCAGCTTGCTGTG